>NW_025951187.1:0-11819 GCF_021028975.2 Sphaerodactylus townsendi
CAACTACCCGCGACAGCTTTGGATCCTCCAGAGTTTCAACAATGGATTTCATCCCTAGCCGAGGGGTGGAAATCGGTCCAGACCGCCTTACAACAGGCTAAGGACTCCCAAAAGCTGCAAGCGGATAAGCACCGCTCGGATTTCCCTCTGCGTGTGGGCGCTTGGGTGTATTTGTCTACCAAAAATCTCAGAGACGTGCATAAATTTTCCAAACTAGGCAAAAGATTCGTGGGACCTTTTCAGATTACTAAAGTGATTAATGATGTCACTGCCCGATTGGATTTGCCTAACTCTCTTAGTAACATTCATCCTGTCTTCCATTCCAGTTTACTCAAGGAGGCTCCCGCTTCCGATGCCTGGCACGACCCGCCGGAGAGACCCCCACCGACTATTATTGATGGCCACAAGCACTACAAAATTGACGCCATCCTGGACTCTCGCTTTAATCGCAAACGCTTGCAATATTTAGTCTCTTGGGTGGGATATTCCTCTGGGTATAATCAATGGGTTTATTCCGAAAATATTGACGCCCCCACCCTTATTTCTGCTTTCCACCGCGCCTTTCCGCATAAACCTGGGGGGGAGGGGTCTTCTTTAAGGGAGGCAGAGTGTAAAGGTTTCAATGGTGTTGATGGGAAGGGCAGCCGCCTAACCTTGAGTACATTCCACAGCCCGGGCGATGGGCCAGCTTCATCGGCGGAGACTTTATCTCTGCGCGGGAGATGAGGTCTCCGTTCCCATGGGAAGCCGGGAGGGGGATGGGATGGATAGAGTTATAACCTGTGCTTCTGGCGGGAAGTGTCATTCCTGCCACTGCGTGTACTTGAGCTTTCTAAGATGTCTGAATAAACGGTCTTTTTCACCAAAGAGCCTTTTATTTCTGCTTCTATGGAATTCCTTACATTGTGGCAGGAATCCTAATTCATCTATATCCCTAGTGCAGTGGAC
This sequence comes from Sphaerodactylus townsendi, assembly GCF_021028975.2. Classification (NCBI taxonomy): domain Eukaryota; kingdom Metazoa; phylum Chordata; class Lepidosauria; order Squamata; family Sphaerodactylidae; genus Sphaerodactylus; species Sphaerodactylus townsendi. The sequence goes on from NW_025951187.1 coordinate 949, forward strand.
CTCTGGTGTCTCGGCATGGAGAGGTTGGATGTTTCTGGGGAAGGTGCGGTAGCCCCCAAAGAGGGCTCCGACCTTTCCCTTCTGGATCTGGAGGAACCGGCGGGAGAACGGGTCTCGCTGGTGACTCTTTCCCGTCCTCGTATCAGCACGAGTCTTCCTTTACTCCGTTGGAACGAGGGACGTGACGACGACCATGGGGACTTACATGAGTCGTTTGGGGCGCTGTCTATGGATCGAGCGCCTGTGGATCGGATCTCTACCCGTTTTCGTGTGGATTACAAACCTCAGATGCAACCTGTCATGGAGGAGACGGGCCTGACCACCTTTCATGCGGCAACCCAGGAGTCCATTGAACGATTCCTGGACTCGTATTTTGGTGATGCTCCCAAAGAACCACCGTGGCACAGCACTGGGGCCCGTCCGAAGGACACTGGGACTAAACCTGGGATTGGGAGGGGTATCCGTACCGTCTTCCGATCGGACCCCCCTGATCCCGGGTCAGCGGCTGCACCTGAGGTGCCCCGGGGAGCCACCGGTGGCTACGGTGTCTCCGATGTCTCGCTTCCAGACGACGAAGAGTCCGAAGAAAGCCTGCACTCCCAGCCGGATCTGTTCCCTCTCCCATCGAAAGAGAGCTGGGATGAGGAAGTGGGCCGACTGCGAGATGCCCAAGAAGCATGGACCCGTGAACGCCAGCTATGGGAGGAGAAACGGGCACAGCTGCGACAAGAGCGCGAAAACCTGCAGAGGGACCGGGAACAGCAACGCAAAGAAGTCCAGCTCGAGTTGGACCGTGCCAAAGATGCGCTCCAACGGCAATATGCGCAGAATCGGGCAGTCCATGATAAGGTCCTGGAACACTCCAAACTGGATTTACAGCGGCAACGCGAATGCGTTCAGGCCTTGCGCACGCAAGGTGAACTTACTGCAGCTGTTCAACGGGATGAACTGGCTAAATTGGAACGAGAAAAAGCAGCTCTGCAAGCGCACCAGGATGCATTGACCCGCAAGGAGAGAGAGCTGGCTGCATTGGAGAGGGAACTGAGGAGGCAGCAGACCAGGAAGCCCCAAGTTGGAGTCTATGCTGTCACTGATACTGCCGGCGCCAGAGGGGCAACGTTGCTGGGTCCTGCCACTAACCAAGGACCAGCTCCCACCGGAACGCCAGCGGCACCGGCATTGATACCGCCCCCGATTCCGGCCCCCCCTGTGCAACCGCTGCCCGCCCAACCTGCTCAACCCGCGCAACCGCCGCCCCTGCCGGCGCCAAGAGCCGTGGAAAGGGGTTACTATAGGCCCCCGATACCTGCCCGTTTTGATGGGACCGCTTCCAAACTTCCCTACTTCATTTTGCAACTCGATGCCCACATGGAGGACTATGATGATTTATACCGGTCTGAGCGCGAAAAAATACGGGACATCGGCTCAGTCCTGGATGGGGCAGCAGCCGACTGGTTTGTGACTCTTTTGGATTTACAAGATGAAGACTCTCGCACGGTGCCCGCATTCCTCCAAGCCTTAAGAGCGCGCTTCCAAGATCCGGGCGCCGAAAATGAAGCTATCCGCACCATCAAAACTATCCAGCAGGGCAACCGCTCGTTTGCAGAATTTGCCCGTGAATTTCGTGCGGCGGCTGCTCGACTCCCTCCTGAGTGGCCTGAACGCATGAAATGCGAATACTTCTCGGATGCTGTTGACGGCAAGCTGCGTGAAACAGTGTTTTTAATTCGGGTTCCTCGCACTATTGCTGATTGGATCCAGTTGGGATCCCAGGTGGCGTCTCGCTTGGAATACGCTCGTGCCGGAGGCCGCCCACGCCCAAAACCTGCCACTGCGCCCACCAAGCCAAGCCCAGCCGCCCCTACCGAAACCACCTCTGAGCGCCGTCGCAGACTGGGATTGTGTCTTTACTGCGGAGGACCAGGTCATCTAGCCGCCAACTGTCCGAAGAAACAAAAACCAACCGCTCCAGCCACGCGCACCCCATCTGCCAAGCCACCACGCAAATCGGGGCCGCCCCCGACGGGCTCATCTAAAGCAGTCATCGAAGGCGACCCAGAGGAGGGGGAAGCAGCTGTTTGCCTTTCTTCAGCCCCCATGGACATGGGTCCGACTCCTGACGCGGTGAGTGAAGGCAGCGCTCCCATTACTGTCCAAGCGTTTCTGGCCAACCCCGCTAAGCATACTCGCATTATAGCCTCGGCCCTTGTGGATTCTGGCTGCTCCCATTGCTTAATGCGGCCCCAGGTGGCAGAGGAGCTAGGTCTGGACCAAATTCCCCTGGCTAAGCCCATACCATTCACCCAAATGGACGGCAGCCCTCTCGGGAACGAAGGACCGGCCCAGTTCAAAACACAACCGGTTCTCCTCCGTTGCGCCGACCATTGGGAGAAAATTAGTTTTATTTTGGCGCCAGTGGCCAAACACTCCATAGTTCTGGGCATGCCATGGTTATTGTTACATGAACCAAAGTTCATTTGGAAAGAAAGGATCTTAGAATTCACTGACCCTCCCTGCGGTGAACACATGAATTGGGGGGAAAACTCAACTTCTCCTGACACACACCCCTCCCTGGCTTCATCAGCGATTGCTCCCGATTCTATTGGCATCCCACCGGCGTACCAAGATCTAGCCAGAGTTTTTCAGGAGCAAGAATGCGATCAGTTGCCACCCCATAGAGACACTGACTGCAAAATCGTTATACAGCCGGGGGCGCAACTGCCCAAAGGTAGAATCTACCGTATGAGTCCCAATGAGGAGAAGGAGCTTCGTGCCTTCTTGGACAAGAACCTCGCTCGCGGGTTCATACGGCGGGCTACCAAACACACACACGCTGCTCCCGTTTTGTTTGTAAAAAAGAAAGATGGGTCTTTACGGCTTTGCACAGATTATCGAGGTCTCAATGCAGTCTCCCTATCCAATAAATATCCTTTGCCTTTGATCAAGGACCTTTTAGATGCATTGGGCAAAGGGCGCATCTTTACTAAATTAGACTTGAGAGAAGCTTACTACAGAGTCAGAATTGCTGAAGGCTATGAACACTTGACTGCGTTTAACACAAAGTTTGGACAGTTTGAATACTTAATAATGCCATTCGGGTTAAGTGGGGCCCCCGGGGCTTTTATGGCCCTTATCAACGAAGTTCTCCATGATTTATTGTACAAGGGAGTTGTGGTATACTTAGATGACGTTTTAATTTATTCACAAACCATGGAAGAGCATGAAGCATTGGTTCGGGAAGTATTGAAACGCTTGCTCAACAACTCTCTCTTTGCCAAACTCTCCAAATGCTGTTTCCACCAGACCTCTATTGACTATTTGGGTTACCGGATCTCGCCCGAGGGCTTAAAAATGGATCCTGCTAAAATTGACGCGGTCCTCCAATGGCCTGCCCCCACCAACCGTAAAGAACTCCAATCTTTTCTGGGTTTTGCTAATTTCTATCGTGACTTCATACCCCAATTCGCTGAACTGACTCTCCCTCTCACAGACCTCTTACGCACTAAGGGTAAAGATCCACTGTCCGCCAAGCCCGGGGCCCCCCTTTCCTGGTCTGAAGAATGTCAAACAGCCTTTCAGCTCTTAAAGTCTGCTTTTACCACCGAACCTATCCTAAAGCACCCTGACCCAGATCTCCCGTTTGTGGTTCACGTGGATGCCTCGGACAAAGCGCTTGGGGCAGCCCTGTTGCAGAAAAATAAAGATGGTAGGCTGGTTCCGTGTGCTTATTTGTCAAAGAAATTCTCCGGTGCTGAACTCAACTGGACTGTGGGAGATAAAGAGACTGCGGCCATCAAAGTAGCACTCTCCACTTGGCGCCACTGGCTGGAGGGGGCTAAACACCCCTTTCAGGTTTGGTCGGATCACAAAAACCTGGCCGCTCTCTCCACCCCCCTCAAGATGTCCGCAAAACAACTCCGTTGGGCCGATTTCTTTTCTCGTTTCTCTTTCACAGTCCATTTTTTCCCCGGGAAAACCAATAAACTGGCTGACGCGCTCTCGCGCCTACCCGGGGAGGGGGGTGGAGCTGCCTTACGAGACATTCCACGCACTGTTCTCTCCCCCTCCCAGTTGGGGCTGGCTGTCACCCGATCTCAGACGTCCACTCCTCCTTCACCGCCCATTCCCAGTCTCGTCTCTCCTTTCCTGCGGGAACTCGAGGAGGCGGGGCTGCACGAGCCTCCGGCGGAGGAAGGTGACTCCCAATTGCGTTTGGAGAATGGAGTTTGGCGGAGGGGGGAGTGTTGGTACGTCCCTCCCCCCCTCCGCAAGCAGGTTCTTGAAGCCTGCCACGATGCCCGCTCGGCTGGACATTTTGGCTTTCTGAAAACTCTGCATTTGGCCCGCCGTCAGTTCTGGTGGCGCGCAATGCGCAAGGACATTGAGGCGTATATTAAAGGTTGCTCTGTTTGTGCAGAAGCCAAAAACATTCCGGGAAAGCCCCATGGGCTGTTGAAACCTCTCCCGGTGGCCTCCCGCCCCTGGGAAGTCATCTCCATGGATTTTATTACAGATTTACCGGAAAGTCATGGCAACACGGTCTTATGGGTAGTGGTTGACTTATTTTCTAAACAAGCCCATTTTATTCCATGTGCTTCCATCCCCTCCGCTCCTAAGTTAGCACGGCTGTTCATTCAACATGTTTACCGTCTACACTCCGCCCCCGTTAAGGTGGTCTCCGACCGCGGCCCCCAATTCATTTCAAAGTTCTGGAAGGCTTTTTTAGGATTGTTAGGGGCCGCCCCGGCGGTCGCCGCCCCCTACCACGTTCAAAGTGACGGTGAGTCGGAGAGAACGAACAGAACCCTAGAGCAGTATTTACGTTGTTACACCAACTACCACCAAGACAATTGGTGCGAGCTCATTCCGTTTGCGGAGTACGCCTATAACAATGCGGTTCATAGCAGTACAAAGAAAACCCCCTTTGAAATTGTGTCTGGTCGCTCCTTCCCACCGTTGCCGCAACTACCCGCGACAGCTTTGGATCCTCCAGAGTTTCAACAATGGATTTCATCCCTAGCCGAGGGGTGGAAATCGGTCCAGACCGCCTTACAACAGGCTAAGGACTCCCAAAAGCTGCAAGCGGATAAGCACCGCTCGGATTTCCCTCTGCGTGTGGGCGCTTGGGTGTATTTGTCTACCAAAAATCTCAGAGACGTGCATAAATTTTCCAAACTAGGCAAAAGATTCGTGGGACCTTTTCAGATTACTAAAGTGATTAATGATGTCACTGCCCGATTGGATTTGCCTAACTCTCTTAGTAACATTCATCCTGTCTTCCATTCCAGTTTACTCAAGGAGGCTCCCGCTTCCGATGCCTGGCACGACCCGCCGGAGAGACCCCCACCGACTATTATTGATGGCCACAAGCACTACAAAATTGACGCCATCCTGGACTCTCGCTTTAATCGCAAACGCTTGCAATATTTAGTCTCTTGGGTGGGATATTCCTCTGGGTATAATCAATGGGTTTATTCCGAAAATATTAACGCCCCCACCCTTATTTCTGCTTTCCACCGCGCCTTTCCGCATAAACCTGGGGGGGAGGGGTCTTCTTTAAGGGAGGCAGAGTGTAAAGGTTTCAATGGTGTTGATGGGAAGGGCAGCCGCCTAACCTTGAGTACATTCCACAGCCCGGGCGATGGGCCAGCTTCATCGGCGGAGACTTTATCTCTGCGCGGGAGATGAGGTCTCCGTTCCCATGGGAAGCCGGGAGGGGGATGGGATGGATAGAGTTATAACCTGTGCTTCTGGCGGGAAGTGTCATTCCTGCCACTGCGTGTACTTGAGCTTTCTAAGATGTCTGAATAAACGGTCTTTTTCACCAAAGAGCCTTTTATTTCTGCTTCTATGGAATTCCTTACATTGTGGCAGGAATCCTAATTCATCTATATCCCTAGTGCAGTGGACCTCTGGTGTCTCGGCATGGAGAGGTTGGATGTTTCTGGGGAAGGTGCGGTAGCCCCCAAAGAGGGCTCCGACCTTTCCCTTCTGGATCTGGAGGAACCGGCGGGAGAACGGGTCTCGCTGGTGACTCTTTCCCGTCCTCGTATCAGCACGAGTCTTCCTTTACTCCGTTGGAACGAGGGACGTGACGACGACCATGGGGACTTACATGAGTCGTTTGGGGCGCTGTCTATGGATCGAGCGCCTGTGGATCGGATCTCTACCCGTTTTCGTGTGGATTACAAACCTCAGATGCAACCTGTCATGGAGGAGACGGGCCTGACCACCTTTCATGCGGCAACCCAGGAGTCCATTGAACGATTCCTGGACTCGTATTTTGGTGATGCTCCCAAAGAACCACCGTGGCACAGCACTGGGGCCCGTCCGAAGGACACTGGGACTAAACCTGGGATTGGGAGGGGTATCCGTACCGTCTTCCGATCGGACCCCCCTGATCCCGGGTCAGCGGCTGCACCTGAGGTGCCCCGGGGAGCCACCGGTGGCTACGGTGTCTCCGATGTCTCGCTTCCAGACGACGAAGAGTCCGAAGAAAGCCTGCACTCCCAGCCGGATCTGTTCCCTCTCCCATCGAAAGAGAGCTGGGATGAGGAAGTGGGCCGACTGCGAGATGCCCAAGAAGCATGGACCCGTGAACGCCAGCTATGGGAGGAGGAACGGGCACAGCTGCGACAAGAGCGCGAAAACCTGCAGAGGGACCGGGAACAGCAACGCAAAGAAGTCCAGCTCGAGTTGGACCGTGCCAAAGATGCGCTCCAACGGCAATATGCGCAGAATCGGGCAGTCCATGATAAGGTCCTGGAACACTCCAAACTGGATTTACAGCGGCAACGCGAATGCGTTCAGGCCTTGCGCACGCAAGGTGAACTTACTGCAGCTGTTCAACGGGATGAACTGGCTAAATTGGAACGAGAAAAAGCAGCTCTGCAAGCGCACCAGGATGCATTGACCCGCAAGGAGAGAGAGCTGGCTGCATTGGAGAGGGAACTGAGGAGGCAGCAGACCAGGAAGCCCCAAGTTGGAGTCTATGCTGTCACTGATACTGCCGGCGCCAGAGGGGCAACGTTGCTGGGTCCTGCCACTAACCAAGGACCAGCTCCCACCGGAACGCCAGCGGCACCGGCATTGATACCGCCCCCGATTCCGGCCCCCCCTGTGCAACCGCTGCCCGCCCAACCTGCTCAACCCGCGCAACCGCCGCCCCTGCCGGCGCCAAGAGCCGTGGAAAGGGGTTACTATAGGCCCCCGATACCTGCCCGTTTTGATGGGACCGCTTCCAAACTTCCCTACTTCATTTTGCAACTCGATGCCCACATGGAGGACTATGATGATTTATACCGGTCTGAGCGCGAAAAAATACGGGACATCGGCTCAGTCCTGGATGGGGCAGCAGCCGACTGGTTTGTGACTCTTTTGGATTTACAAGATGAAGACTCTCGCACGGTGCCCGCATTCCTCCAAGCCTTAAGAGCGCGCTTCCAAGATCCGGGCGCCGAAAATGAAGCTATCCGCACCATCAAAACTATCCAGCAGGGCAACCGCTCGTTTGCAGAATTTGCCCGTGAATTTCGTGCGGCGGCTGCTCGACTCCCTCCTGAGTGGCCTGAACGCATGAAATGCGAATACTTCTCGGATGCTGTTGACGGCAAGCTGCGTGAAACAGTGTTTTTAATTCGGGTTCCTCGCACTATTGCTGATTGGATCCAGTTGGGATCCCAGGTGGCGTCTCGCTTGGAATACGCTCGTGCCGGAGGCCGCCCACGCCCAAAACCTGCCACTGCGCCCACCAAGCCAAGCCCAGCCGCCCCTACCGAAACCACCTCTGAGCGCCGTCGCAGACTGGGATTGTGTCTTTACTGCGGAGGACCAGGTCATCTAGCCGCCAACTGTCCGAAGAAACAAAAACCAACCGCTCCAGCCACGCGCACCCCATCTGCCAAGCCACCACGCAAATCGGGGCCGCCCCCGACGGGCTCATCTAAAGCAGTCATCGAAGGCGACCCAGAGGAGGGGGAAGCAGCTGTTTGCCTTTCTTCAGCCCCCATGGACATGGGTCCGACTCCTGACGCGGTGAGTGAAGGCAGCGCTCCCATTACTGTCCAAGCGTTTCTGGCCAACCCCGCTAAGCATACTCGCATTATAGCCTCGGCCCTTGTGGATTCTGGCTGCTCCCATTGCTTAATGCGGCCCCAGGTGGCAGAGGAGCTAGGTCTGGACCAAATTCCCCTGGCTAAGCCCATACCATTCACCCAAATGGACGGCAGCCCTCTCGGGAACGAAGGACCGGCCCAGTTCAAAACACAACCGGTTCTCCTCCGTTGCGCCGACCATTGGGAGAAAATTAGTTTTATTTTGGCGCCAGTGGCCAAACACTCCATAGTTCTGGGCATGCCATGGTTATTGTTACATGAACCAAAGTTCATTTGGAAAGAAAGGATCTTAGAATTCACTGACCCTCCCTGCGGTGAACACATGAATTGGGGGGAAAACTCAACTTCTCCTGACACACACCCCTCCCTGGCTTCATCAGCGATTGCTCCCGATTCTATTGGCATCCCACCGGCGTACCAAGATCTAGCCAGAGTTTTTCAGGAGCAAGAATGCGATCAGTTGCCACCCCATAGAGACACTGACTGCAAAATCGTTATACAGCCGGGGGCGCAACTGCCCAAAGGTAGAATCTACCGTATGAGTCCCAATGAGGAGAAGGAGCTTCGTGCCTTCTTGGACAAGAACCTCGCTCGCGGGTTCATACGGCGGGCTACCAAACACACACACGCTGCTCCCGTTTTGTTTGTAAAAAAGAAAGATGGGTCTTTACGGCTTTGCACAGATTATCGAGGTCTCAATGCAGTCTCCCTATCCAATAAATATCCTTTGCCTTTGATCAAGGACCTTTTAGATGCATTGGGCAAAGGGCGCATCTTTACTAAATTAGACTTGAGAGAAGCTTACTACAGAGTCAGAATTGCTGAAGGCTATGAACACTTGACTGCGTTTAACACAAAGTTTGGACAGTTTGAATACTTAATAATGCCATTCGGGTTAAGTGGGGCCCCCGGGGCTTTTATGGCCCTTATCAACGAAGTTCTCCATGATTTATTGTACAAGGGAGTTGTGGTATACTTAGATGACGTTTTAATTTATTCACAAACCATGGAAGAGCATGAAGCATTGGTTCGGGAAGTATTGAAACGCTTGCTCAACAACTCTCTCTTTGCCAAACTCTCCAAATGCTGTTTCCACCAGACCTCTATTGACTATTTGGGTTACCGGATCTCGCCCGAGGGCTTAAAAATGGATCCTGCTAAAATTGACGCGGTCCTCCAATGGCCTGCCCCCACCAACCGTAAAGAACTCCAATCTTTTCTGGGTTTTGCTAATTTCTATCGTGACTTCATACCCCAATTCGCTGAACTGACTCTCCCTCTCACAGACCTCTTACGCACTAAGGGTAAAGATCCACTGTCCGCCAAGCCCGGGGCCCCCCTTTCCTGGTCTGAAGAATGTCAAACAGCCTTTCAGCTCTTAAAGTCTGCTTTTACCACCGAACCTATCCTAAAGCACCCTGACCCAGATCTCCCGTTTGTGGTTCACGTGGATGCCTCGGACAAAGCGCTTGGGGCAGCCCTGTTGCAGAAAAATAAAGATGGTAGGCTGGTTCCGTGTGCTTATTTGTCAAAGAAATTCTCCGGTGCTGAACTCAACTGGACTGTGGGAGATAAAGAGACTGCGGCCATCAAAGTAGCACTCTCCACTTGGCGCCACTGGCTGGAGGGGGCTAAACACCCCTTTCAGGTTTGGTCGGATCACAAAAACCTGGCCGCTCTCTCCACCCCCCTCAAGATGTCCGCAAAACAACTCCGTTGGGCCGATTTCTTTTCTCGTTTCTCTTTCACAGTCCATTTTTTCCCCGGGAAAACCAATAAACTGGCTGACGCGCTCTCGCGCCTACCCGGGGAGGGGGGTGGAGCTGCCTTACGAGACATTCCACGCACTGTTCTCTCCCCCTCCCAGTTGGGGCTGGCTGTCACCCGATCTCAGACGTCCACTCCTCCTTCACCGCCCATTCCCAGTCTCGTCTCTCCTTTCCTGCGGGAACTCGAGGAGGCGGGGCTGCACGAGCCTCCGGCGGAGGAAGGTGACTCCCAATTGCGTTTGGAGAATGGAGTTTGGCGGAGGGGGGAGTGTTGGTACGTCCCTCCCCCCCTCCGCAAGCAGGTTCTTGAAGCCTGCCACGATGCCCGCTCGGCTGGACATTTTGGCTTTCTGAAAACTCTGCATTTGGCCCGCCGTCAGTTCTGGTGGCGCGCAATGCGCAAGGACATTGAGGCGTATATTAAAGGTTGCTCTGTTTGTGCAGAAGCCAAAAACATTCCGGGAAAGCCCCATGGGCTGTTGAAACCTCTCCCGGTGGCCTCCCGCCCCTGGGAAGTCATCTCCATGGATTTTATTACAGATTTACCGGAAAGTCATGGCAACACGGTCTTATGGGTAGTGGTTGACTTATTTTCTAAACAAGCCCATTTTATTCCATGTGCTTCCATCCCCTCCGCTCCTAAGTTAGCACGGCTGTTCATTCAACATGTTTACCGTCTACACTCCGCCCCCGTTAAGGTGGTCTCCGACCGCGGCCCCCAATTCATTTCAAAGTTCTGGAAGGCTTTTTTAGGATTGTTAGGGGCCGCCCCGGCGGTCGCCGCCCCCTACCACGTTCAAAGTGACGGTGAGTCGGAGAGAACGAACAGAACCCTAGAGCAGTATTTACGTTGTTACACCAACTACCACCAAGACAATTGGTGCGAGCTCATTCCGTTTGCGGAGTACGCCTATAACAATGCGGTTCATAGCAGTACAAAGAAAACCCCCTTTGAAATTGTGTCTGGTCGCTCCTTCCCACCGTTGCC
>NW_025951188.1:0-30611 GCF_021028975.2 Sphaerodactylus townsendi
AGGCCATGCTGGCAGGGGCTGATGGGAATTGTAGTTCCTGAACATCTGGAGAGCCGCAGGTTCCCTACCCCTGTTTTAGAGGAACGTTAAAATAAGTCCTATTTTACATTTTAACTATTTACCTCTTTGTTTGTAAAAAATGTGGAATTTGGCCTTTTATGTATTATTGCATTACTGGTTGTTAACCGTAAACAAACAATCAAACAAACAAACAAACAATCCTCCCTCCCTTCCGGAGCAGCAGTGGCATAGGAGGTTAAGAGCTCGTGTATCTAATCTGGAGGAACCGGGTTTGATTCCTGGCTCTGCCGCCTGAGCTGTGGAGGCTTATCTGGGGAATTCAGATTAGCCTGTACACTCCCACACACGCCAGCTGGGTGACCTTGAGCTAGTCACAGCTTCTCAGAGCTCTCTCAGCCCCACCCACCTCACAGGGTGTTTGTTGTGAGGGGGGAAGGGCAAGGAGATTGTAAGCCCCTTTGAGTCTCCTGCAGGAGAGAAAGGGGGGATATAAATCCAAACTCCTTCCTTCCTTCCTTCCTTCCTTCCTTCCTTCCTTCCTTCCTTCCTTCCTTCCTTCCTTCCTTCCTTCCTTCCTTCCTTCCTTCCTTCCTTCCTCCCTCCCTCCCTCCCTCCCTCCCTCCCTCCCTCCCTCCCTCCCTCCCTCCCTCCCTCCCTCTTCTTTCTGCAACTGAGAAAGGGGAATGTAAGTGGCTGTGAGCGAGAGGGGTGGGAGGGGTTGTGAGTGGGAAGGGGAAGGCGAGTACAGGGGTGTGAGTTGGGGGCAGGAAGGAAGGAGTGAGCAGAAGTCCTGGTGGCGGGCAAGGGACAGAAGAAGACTTCATTCCAGAATCCAGCCAAAGCGATCAAAACACAGCTTTTTGTCCAAAGCAAAGCATCTGCTCACCTGATCTGTCGGAGACGGTGCCCTCAGATTCAAAGTTCAAGTTCTCAGAGCTGTCCGCTGTGCCAATGGAAGCCTCGGACTCCAGAGTTTCATCGTCGGAAGCACGTGGCTCCAGAGCCAACATCTCGAACGTCAGTTCCTCCCTGAGGTGAAAAAACACAAAAAAACCCTAGAGTTACAGAAGGAGGGAAGCCAGCAGCGTTGAGTGGAAGCCTGGAAGTCATAGCCTATCTGCGGGAAAACAACGGCAACACCGCAGGCAGCAACATTTTCTAACAAAGGAAAATGGAAACATCTCAGTCAAAGACTGGGACTCCACACTGGGACTCCAGATTCAGGCTACTCCTGCAAAGCAAGACACATCAATAATATTTATCAACTGACTTTCGGAGTCATTCCACAAGGCCCAACAACATTTGAGTCTGGTTGCACTTTACAGACCCATAACCAGCGGTGGGATCCAAAAATTTTAGTAACAGGTTCCCATGGTGGTGGGATTCAAACTGTGGCGTAGCGCCAATGGGGATGGGCGGGGCACAACGGGGGCGTGGCCGGGCATTCCGGGGCGGGGCATTCCTGGGCAGGGCTGTGGCAAGGATGCAGCCGCTGCACCGGTCCTTGGGCGGGAAACGAATGCACGCAGGCGCAGGCTGCCACACACGCTGGTGCACCTCCTGCTAGACTGCTTCAAGTTCTGCGCGCTACTGCTGAGAGGAGGGGCGTAACTAAGGCAAAAATCACGTGGCAAAATCACCAATTAGTAACCCCCTCTCGGCACACACAAATAATTAGTAACCTACTCTCGGGAACCTGTGAGAACCTGTTGGATCCCACCTCTGCCCATAACATTTTCCAGGGCATAAGCTCCCAAGAGTCAAAGTTCACTATTACCTACCGTGCATCTGTAAGTCCTACTACTACAGAGTAATATAGTTGAAGCTAAGTTCATAAGATTCTTAATACATATAAAATTCCCAATCCAAAAAATAAGTTAGATTAACCTCTTAATGCCATTAACAACTAAAACGTTTTATCTCACATGAAAGGAGGCTCGGGAAGGACCCATATGGACTTCTAGGTGAGGAGTGGCAGTATTCTACAAACCGGGAGCCACTTCTGAGAAGGCTCCGTTTTCAGCAGATGACAATTGCACATCCCTAAAGGAAACAGACAGCCCCTCGCAGCCTTAATGTGGATCCCCGATTGTGTATCTCTAACTTGTATTTTCCTTCACATGGTTATTCTGCATCTCTTCCAAGGAACTTCGGACTAGTGTTCACTGTTCTCCCACCCAACATATTCTTACAACTTTTAAGAAAATAACAACTGAATGAAGAACTGCTGGTGACCTTCTACCGCTGTGCCATGGAGAGTGTCTTGACATACTGCATCTGTGCATGGTTTGCCAGTTGCACGGTGGTAGATAGGAAGGCACTCCACAGGGCGATCACTACTGCCCAGAGTATTATTGGCTGCCCTCTCCCCTCTTTGGAAGAACTCTGTAATTCCCGCTGCTTAAAGAAAGTTCGGAATGTTCTGAAAGACCCGTCTCACCCTGCATAGGTACTTTTTAAAAAATATTACCATCTGGCAGACGATATAGGATCATAAAAACAAGGACACCTAGGCTCAGAGACAGCTTCGAGAGCTGTGGCTACGCTGAACTCCATGATGTCACGTTGACAGGCATTGGCTGTGTAGGAATGGTTGGAAGGGGGATTGTAGAAGATGGGGTGTGAGGATTGCAGAAATGTGCATCGGGGGATGTTTGTATTTTCTTTGTGCGTGCACAATGACATTAAAGTTTATCTCTTATCTCATCAGCTGCCATATAAGCAAAGCTTAGGCCAAGGGCACGGGAGGTCACCCAAGGGCACGGGAGGTCACCCAAGGTCACCCAATGAATTTTACAGCTCAGAGGGGATTTGAATGGGGATCTCACTAAATCCGCACCACCCCTCTGGCTTTCCCGAACGGGAGTGGCTCGAGCCCCCTCTTCTCTGCCCCCCGGACTCACTTTTCTTTCTGCAGGCTCTCGATCTGCTCGGTCAGCACCCTCTCCTCCTGCTGCATGGCCACCTGCTGCTGTTCCGTGACATCCACCTCCAAGGCCTCCTCCTCGCCAGTTACCATAGGGCCTCTTCGGGGCATCCTATTTGATTACAGAGGGGAGCCGCGACCGAGGCCGGGCGACTTTGAGCTCTAAGTGGGGTTCTCGCCGTAGCCGCCTTTGCCCTGGAAGTACCAATGAAGCCGTGAGTTAGGGGACCAGCTGCTCTTACCCTACTCTCCTTGGCTCGGAATGAGAACTTGGTTTCCCCAGAGACGCGGGCTTAATTAATGTGATGGGCGACAAAGAGTGTCCGCAGATGACTGGCAGAGAGACACAGAGTGGACAGGAAGCACAAACACCAGGATAATCTATGGCAGGGGTCTGCAACCTGCGGCTCTCCAGATGTTCATAGACTACAAATCCCATCAGCCCCTGCCAGCATGGCCAATTGGCTGATGGGAATTGTAGTCCATGAATATCTGAAGAGTAGCAGGTTGCAGACTCCTGTATGGGCTCTTTGCTGCACTGTGGATGTCAAAACACATCCTCCTTTTATCTGAAAAAGTGATTTATGTAAACTAGGTGGCAAAGGGCAGTCAATTGGTCGATTCTGCACTTGCGTTATCGACCTAAGTTCGAGCTGCGTTCGATTCAGTGCGCTCCACCACAAAATCCACTGGGACTCGACGCGGGTTTTGCCTTAAACCAGCCTTTACCGTAACGGTCAAGTTTCCGACTCCAGTTGGGAACTACTACTTTTTCTAGGGAACCACGCCAACTCAGCTCGACATTCCAGTAAAGCGCTGAATCTCTGGGTGCCAGGAGTCCCCCATTCAGCCAATCACAGCTGAGTGTTTCGGCATGCGCGCATTACATTAATCAAAACGCCACCTTCGGCCCCCCTCCATTCCTGTGGCAGCTTTTTTTTTATAACGTGTGTGGGGATAGACGGAACATGGCCGTAGAACAGCAGCCAATCGGAACGAGCGGGCAAGTATACAGGCATTTGATTCCGCCCTCTGAGCTGGGATCAGTCTATGCGCGGGGAACAACAATGGCTTCAACCGAGTTAAAAATTCTCAGCGAACTGGAATCCGTCTAACCTGGTACTTACCGCAAAGTGCGGAACGCTTCCGGCCGATACTTTTTTATCAACCCTCATTAAAATAGGGGCACTAATGGCAAAACTAATACAGGTGCAAAGTCTCTGGATTCAAAGGCCCTCAATCTCAACTTGCTGTTCCTACAGTGCCATAAACATCCACTCTTGCAGGTCGAAGATTAGCGGACAGCATATTTCAATCCTTGATGCCTCTGGTAAGCAAACGTGAGACTAACAGGGAAAGCTGCCTTCGGAAGTATGACTGCCCTCCTTATCCGTGCTCTCAAAAGGAACTTATAAGTTGCGCACAGGGCAGTGCTCTCATGCACAGCAATGGGAAACTGTCCTTTGAATACACTGGCAAGGGATATTGCACCAGTGATCCAGGAAGTCCCGGCTCCCACGGACGATGCTTTCACACGGAAAGCAGAGACAAACATTTAAAGCGACATGCGCTAGAAGAGTTTCCTGACTCTTCTCTGCCATGAAATGAGGATGGTGAAGTCATACATCCCTCTTAAGAGACCTCCGGCCAGTCCACTTTGGTTCTCCCAGTGAGAAGCGACCCATACTAGAGATGTATGCACTCGAACACTGAGCTGCAGATCTTCCCTCTGGTTCTGTTTTAAACATTCAAGGTATGCTGGGATTTGGGGAGCTTTTCAACATATAAGCGACGGGACAGAGGGAGAAGAAAGCTCTTCCAATGTGGGGGTTTTATGATCCCAGAGCAGCGGAAGAAAGAGAGAGAAAAGAAAAAGGAAGGTGTTGGGTTTGGCCCGATGAGTTCTCATCAGAAGTCTCAGAAGACAAGGACACAGATCACATGGTCGATGCCACGAAAAGTGAAACCTTGGATGGCTTGGGTCCCCTGACTCCCAGCGGCCATCAGGGGACACATTGCCAACTGAGATTGCTGGGCTGGAAGCCCAGGTGGCCCAAAAGCAGAGGCAGTGTCAGAAACTGGAACCACTAAGGAACCCAACGTGGAACCCCACAGTTACCCCTGGAGCAGAGAAAGTGAAAAGCCCAAGCAGAAGTTCGGCTCAGGCGGCAGAAGCTCCGGCATCTCTTCTGGTTATGAGGATATTAGAATAGCCGAATTCAGCCTTAACAGTCTTTCCAGAGGGCTCAATGGGCTATACTCCCATCAGCCCCTTCCAGAATGGCCAATTGGCCATGCTGGCAGGGGCTGATGGGATTTGTAGTCCATGAACATCTGGAGAGCTGCAGGTTGCAGACACCTGCATTAGAAGATAAAGGGTCTGGTGATGAGGCATTAGAGGTTAAATGCCTCTGGTCATGAGGCATTAGAAGATAAAGCTCCAACATGAGGCTTTTGAAGGACGCTGGCCAAAATCTTGCTGTAAATGCCGGCAGAGTTCAACCCTCTGCTACAGAGATGGCCACCAGACCTTATAAATGGCCTCCGTTCAGCTTTAGCTGCTATGGGATCAACAGCTCCGGGAGACAGCATCTTCCTCCCTCCCCTTGGCACAGGCAAGGCAAAGTGGTCAGTAGACAAAAGAGGGTGTAAGAATCAGCCCCCCCCCCCCCCGCCACGTGTGTGTCAAGTCCCAAAGCAGGAATGTAAGTTTCCAAATCAACAATCTTGCTCTGAATCTCCTTCAGCTCTCTGGACTTGTCCAGGTGCTCTACCTTCTTCCAAACTGTCCAGTTGCTCCTGGGGAAAGGTAGAACCGAACCTAGCGAAAGATTAGCATTTTCTATTCCTCTAGAGCAGTGGTTCTCAACCCTAACCCTAACCCTAACCCCAACCTTCCTAATGCCGCGACCCTTTAATACAGTTCCTCATCAGAACACTGATGCAGAGAGTCTTAGGCGACCCCTGTGAAAGAGTCGTTCGACCCCCAAAGGGGTCTGCATTTCTTAACACCCACATGTGTTGAGAAACCGCTGCCAAGTTCTGAAGCTTATCACTTCTCGTACCCTCCCAAACTGTAGGAAGGCGAAAACAGTGGCCCACTGCAAACCAGACACTCCTGCTCTAACTCCTCCTGCCATTAAGTGCTTTGGAAAAATGGTCTTATGTGAACTTCCTACCTGATGCTATTCGACTCCAAGAAACAGAAAAAAATGTAAGGAAAACACACACACACGCACACACACACACACACACACACACGTATGAAGTGTCGGCTGTGGGCATGGAGCATGCAGCAGCACTAGTATGCATTTGCCGCAGTTAACAGCATTGCAAGGTCAGCTATGCAACGCAATTCCATGGATATACCGGATCGAACTTCATGGGTTAATATGCTCATAAACCTAACGGCAATTAGTACGGGTTTCTGGATTAGAGAGGACAGGAAAAGGAAAGGAGCAGGTTAGAATGCGCGTGCCGGCGGCCCCTTCCCAAGAGCTGCTGGGCTTGCCAATGGGAGCCACCCCCTTGGCTGCATCTGCGAGGAAGCGCTGCTGAGTGCCAAGCCGCTGCACTGCACGCAAGAGGTGGGTGAGCGCTAGCTGCGGCTGAAGCAGGGCTGCCGAGGGTCCAGAAAGCCTGCTGCCCGTTCCCAGCAGCATGGAATCTGGGTCGCCCTCTATGGGACCAACCGGCCCTCTCTGGGCCTTCGCTATGTAAGCCAAATGTAGCGCACTGCACAGCCCGCTGCGCGTTTCGATCACCAGCACTGGAAGGGGGAAGAAAACGCGCACACACCAAACCGGGTCGTTTCAACTCTGGAAACACAGCAGCCGGGCTAAGAGCGTGCAAACTTCTCACGCACACCCCGGAAAAGGCAGCGAGGCGATTTTCAGGAGCAAAAAGGCAGGCCTGGCGTGACCGTGGGATGCCCGGCAGCTGCGACCCAGCTCCTCCCATTGCACAGGCAAGTGGGAGATAGGGCAATGTTATGCTTAGCAGTGTCCAGCTGGCAGTGCTGTGAGA
Source organism: Sphaerodactylus townsendi (assembly GCF_021028975.2). Lineage (NCBI taxonomy): Eukaryota > Metazoa > Chordata > Lepidosauria > Squamata > Sphaerodactylidae > Sphaerodactylus > Sphaerodactylus townsendi. The sequence goes on from NW_025951188.1 coordinate 6,974, forward strand.
TTAACACGGAGAGAAGGTCAGTTTTGCATGCAAGCAAAGCCAGGCCCAGGTCATGAAGGACACCCTGAGAAGGGAACCCCGAAAGGACTGCCTCTGAAGTGGCAATGAGAGCCAGCGTGGAGTGGTGGCTAAGAGCAGGTTCACTCTGATCTGGAGAACCGGGTTTGATTCCCCGCTCTGCCACTTAAGCTGTGGAGGCTTATCTGGGGAACCAGATTAGCCTGTGCACTCCAACACAGGCCAGCTGGGTGACCTTGGGCTAGTCACAGTTCTTCGGAGCTCTCTCAGCCCCACCCACCTCACAGGGTGTTTGTTGGGGGGTGGGGAAGGGAAAGGAGATTGCAAGACCCTTTGAGACTCCTTACAGGAGAGAAAGGGGGGATATAAATCCTCCTTCTCCTCCTCCTCCTCCTCTTCTTCTTCTTCTAGGCCCATGGTGGCGAACCTTTGGCACTCCAGATGTTATGGACTACAATTCCCATCAGCCCCTGCCAGCATGACCAATTGGCAGGGGCTGATGGGAATTGTAGTCCATAACATCTGGAGTGCCAAAGGTTCGCCACCACTGTTCTAGGCCTACCAGATGTTGCTCACAGTTTCAACAGGTTTTGCTTTGTTCGCAAGTCTAATACTTAGAACAGGGCCAACAGTTCCTGTGCGGGACCAGACAGTGAGTAGAAAGTTGAGATGGGTTAAGGTTTAGGGGAGGCTGAATGGGGAGAAGGTTAAGGAGAATGGAAAGGAAAGGAGAGAGAAGGACTGATGGCTGGCTACCCGAGTCCCAAAATAATCACCCAACATGCGTTAGTCTCAAGTTCAAAGGGAGTCAGTGTCAAAGAAATACACTACAGAAACAAACACACGCCGCACAGCCACATCTTTCTTCAGATCTTCTCTCGGCGAGGGAAGCTGCGTCAAGTCGTGTCGCAGGGGGAAGGCACGGAATCTCTGCAAACATTTCCGGCTGATCTGGGGCGTTGTGGTGGGGGTGGGGAGAAGGGGGTCACGGTCCCATCTCATCCCTTACCATAGACCTGCGGATCAACGACAGCCGGCTCTTGGCTTTGTTCTCCGCAAACTCCAGGCTGCTGATGTCCTTGAGGCGAGCGCGGTACTTGTTCATCTGCTCGACAACAACCAACTCTACGCAGCTGGGAAAAAAAATAAGTACGTTAAAACTGATGCTCTGAAGGGACTTGGAACTGACTGTAGCATCTACATTAGGGGGGGGTTCAACTCTGGCCCTCCAGACGTTCATGGACTACGATTCCCATCAGCCCCTGCCAACTGGCTATGCCGGCAGGGGCTAATGGGAATTGTAGTCCATGAACATCTGAAGGGCCAGAGTTGGACACCCCTGATGTACATGACAAGAGATCTATTTCTGAAAGTCGTGAGTGGGAAACTGGAAGAGTCAGTCAACCTGAACAGCCTGTGCTTCAGAAAATCTAATCTCCGCTTCCAAACACCCGTGGTCACCCCTCTTGTGAGGACATCAGCAGAATATGCACATGATGGCAACAGCGTGTTTACAGTATTTTATTCTGCACTGGTTAGACCTCACCTGGAATATTGTGTACAGTTCTGGGCACCGCAATTCAAGAAGGACATTGGCAAACTGGAACGGGTCCAGAGGAGGGCAACCAAATGGTCAAAGGTCTGGAATCCATGCCCTGCGAGGGAGACTTAAGGAGCTGGGGATGTTTAGTTTGGTGAAGAGAAGGTGAAGAGGTGACATGATAGCCATGTTTAGACATTTGAAGGGATGCCATGTTGGTGAGGGAGCAAGCTTGTTTTCTGCTGCTCCAGAGACTCAGACCAGGAGTCATGGGTTCAAGGGGAAGGAAAAGAGATTCCACCTAAACATCAAGGAAAACTTCCTGACAGTAAGGGCTGTTCGATAGTGGAATGCACTACCTTGGAGTGTGGTGGAGTCTCCTTCTTTGGAGGTTTTGAAGAGAGGCTGGATTGCCATCTGTCGGGAGTGCTTTGACTGTGTGTTCCTGCATTGCAGGGGGTTGGACTTGATGGCCCTTGGGGTCTCTTCCAACTCTGTGATTCTATGATAATCCTGGCTGCCGAAAGGCACTAATTCCTCTCTAAAGCAGGGGAAAGCAAGACTATTTTTTTGTTATTCCTAGGGAGAAACACTCTTTTCCCCTCGGCCAACGTATTCCAAATACACCATGCTGCGTTTTTACCTGATTGTTTTACTGACATCTTGAGCACTCTGGAGAGGGTCCGTGGTGTCGGGACAACGGAGTATGCAGGGAGCAAAGACAATGGCCAGGGCGTTCGCTGACATGCGGTTAGTCTCCTCCTGCAGAGCGATCCTAAACGGCATCAGAAACACAGCAGCAGTTTCTTCACTGTATTCGGTTCACCCGACACAGAAGAAGAAGAGTTGGATTTATATCCCCCCTTTCTCTCCTGTAGGAGACTCAATGGGGCTTATAATCTCCTTGCCCTTCCCCCCCTCACAATAAACACCCTGTGAGGTGAGAGAGATCCGGAAAGCTGTGACTAGCCCAAGGTCACTCAGCTGGCATGTGTGGGAGTGCACAGGCTAATCTGAATTCCCCAGATCAGCCTCCACAGCTCAAGCGGCAGAGCGGGGAATCAAACCCAGTTCCTCCAGATCAGAGTGCACCTGCTCTTAGCCACTGCTCTTAGCCACTACGCCACAGATCAACAGCTGACAACAAAGACACAGCTTAAATATCTGCAGCTGCTTTTCTTCTGGATAATTCAATAGAAATAGTGGCTCTCAGTAGAATGATGCTGGGGAAACAGGGACTTCTTTTCTCCTAGCAAGGAAATCTAGGGCTGGAGCGGCAAGCGTGCACCCTGATGAACGAAACTCAAGGGTTCATTATGCAAGCTGGGGCTTGGCGTATTCCGGATGGCATCTGTTTCTTGGGAAGTCGCCGCCTCGCTCAGCAATCATACGGATGCTGCAGCATTCATGTTGGTGCCCACACAAGTCTGCAATACTGACTGCTTGACACTGTGTTCATGAGGACATCAAGCGGGGACCCTCTATAGCCGTGGTGGCGAACCTTTGGCACTCCAGATGTTATGGACTACAACTCCCATCAGCCCCTGCCAGCACGGCCAATTGGGGCTGATGGGAATTGTAGTCCATAACATCTGGAGTGCCAAAGGTTCGCCACCACGGCTCTATAGGTAAGCCGGCTTTGGAAGCTGGGCAAAAAGTAACAACTATAGAAGAAGAGGTGTCTGGATTTACATGCCACCTTTCTCTCCTGTAAGGAGACTCGAGGCGGCTTACAAGCTCCTTTCCCTTCCTCTCAGACACCTTGGGAGGGAGGTGGGGTTGAGAGAGTTAGGAGAGGGCTGTGACTAGCCCAAGGCCACCCAGCAGGAATGAAGGAGTGCGGAAACGCATCTGGTTCACCAGATAAGCCTCCGCCGTTCAGGTGGAGGAGTGGGGAATCAAACCCGGTTCTCCAGATTAGAATCCACCTGCTCTTAGCCACTATAACAGTGGTTTTCAACCTTCCTAATGCCGCGACCCTTTAATACAGTTCCTCATGTTGTGGTGACCCCCAACCCTAACATTTATCCATTTTACAGATGGAAAATACTGATGCAGAGAGTCTTAGGCGACCCCTGTGAAAGGGTCGTTCGACCCCCAAAGGGGTCGTGACCCCCAGGTTGAGAACCGCTGCACTACACCATGCTGGCACTACTTGCTGTGTTAGGTGGCAGTAACTGGGAGAAGGAAAATTGGGGAGGTCTTGCCCTTTGTTATCAGCTACTGGTACCTGACAAGGTGGAAGACCAGGCGTTCCAAAGTATGGAGATGGGTGCGAGAGAGCTGATCGATGACCGAGTACACCCCGTGGATGGCCTCTTTCCTCTCCTGCAAGCCTGCGGAGACCACATTGATTCATTATACTGTTAAGTTACGGCTCAGGAAAAACAACACAGTTTTAAAGATACACATGGCTTCTTTTTTTATTCAAATGAGAACATCAAGATCCAATCAAACACATGAAGACATCACACACACCCCTGCACCTTCTACCAGCTTTCTCCCACCCCTCCGAATGAAAGTACGAAGAACCTTCACAAGAACCCTCAGAGTGGCCCAGGCTCTGGCAAGTCCCCAAAGGAAGGGGGCTGTTTGCAACTGGAAAGCCTCTTCAGTTCCTTGGAATCCTAATATGGAGCATGAAGGGTCTGGTCACCTAGAGCAGGGGTCTGCAACCTGCGGCTCTCCAGATGTTCATGGACTACAATTCCCATCAGCCCCTACCAGCATGGCCAATTGGCCATGCTGGCAGGAGCTGATGAGATTTGTAGTCCATGAACATCTGGAGAGTCGCAGGTTGCAGATTCCTGACCTAGAGGATTTTGGATGATTTTCCAGGTCACAGTGGGGCACAAGAGTGATCTCCAAAGCCAGTTTAGGGATTATTAGTTATAAACACAACCTCTGGACTTGCGTCTGTAATGCCAGGGAAGAAGTTGGCATAAAATGACAAAACGCTGGTACAATATATTCATTTCATTCATTCATTTCATTCATTTATGGGTTTTGTATACCGCCTTACCCCCGGAGGGCTCTGGGCGGTGCACAACATAATTTCCTCATACAACATATACAAACAAAACCTCATTAAAATTAGATTAAGTTAGTTTAAAACACAGCAGTAATTAACAAAGATGGCATCAGTGATAAACCCCAATTAAAACCCTCCCAGAGAGAGGGGGGAGACAAAACAGGAAAGTGGGTCCCCTAGATGGCAAAGGAACTCCAAGTCGGAGGAATAAAAGGGAGGGGGGCACTTTTTGGGATGACTAAGCTTAAAATTCAAGGAGGATGCATGTTTTTCAAGCAAGTTTCGTTACTCTCGCGTCCTCACAGAGCCGGATGCGTGATTGTTTTGCAAGCCACCTGTAGATTAAAACATGTTCTATCGTTTCATGGTGGTTTCATTTCATTCCAGTGCAAAAATCGAATCAATTCACAAGGATCCATTTAAAATCATCTGGATCCTGCTTTTTTTCCTGGGCAGAGGTGGGATCCAGCAGGTTCTCACAGGTTCCCGAGAGTAGGTTACTAATTATTTGTGTGTGCCGAGAGGGGGTTACTAATTGGTGATTCTGCCACATGATTTTTGCCTTAGTTACGCCCCTCCTCTCAGCAGTAGCGCGCAGAACTTGAAGCAGTCTAGCAGGAGGTGCACTGGCGTGCGGCGTATGGCCTGCGCCTGCTTCGCATTCGCTTCCTCCGCTCAAGGACTGAATACGCAGCTGCCGCGCCCTTTTACAGCCCCACCTAGGAATGCCCCTGCCCCCGGAATGCCCTATCGTTCCCCCATCGCGTCTCCTCGCTTCCAGTCCCACTGGCTTAATTTACAGTTTGAATCCCACCACCATGGGAACCTGTTACTAAAATTTTTGGATCCCACCACTGTTCCTGGGTGTCTCATCCCTCTCATCCCACCATATTATGGGATATCTGGACATTCCAAGTAGCCAGACAATTGTGCACAAAGGGCATTACTGTAGACAATACAGTTTGGATACGTTAAATCTGCTCTTTGGGTTAGATTTTCCATTCACGGAAGGCCCTCCTGCTAGTAGAACGGAACATTTCTGCCTTCTCTCCAGCTGGAGCCCACTAAACCCCCAAATACTAACCCTGGGGTGGGGGAGCAGTAGGCCCTCAGGAACAGTATGGGGGATGGGGTAAATTGGGCATATGCAGCAAAAACAGGGAATGGGTGGGAATTACTGCAGCCTTTCCATTAGCAGAAAATGTAATCAGGATCCTACTTTTGGTGTCCTGCCAAAGTTGTGAACACTTCTTAGTCTAGGGCACAGGTGTCATGATGCTGGCAGGGGATGATGGGAACTGTAGTCCATAACATCTGGAGGGCTGCGAGTTTGACACCTATGGTCCAGGGATTGGGTCTGTTCACACTACAAAAAAGGAGGCTGGACGCCCTTTAACAGCGAACACCTGACCTCCCAAAACCTCACGTGCAGTTTTGTCACGAACCCCCCCCCCCTCGGGTGATCGGTTGCCTTACCCATTGCCCGCAGAAACTCTTCGTAGAGTTCAAAGGTCATGAGCGGGTTAGGCAGATCTCGGAGCCACTGTTTGAACACGCTGGCGATGACGTGAATGTTGTAGTCGTCCAGGTTCACGCTCTCCAGATCTGGTTAACAGAAAGAGGCAGGTAGAGCACACGCGTCAAGAGGCAAAGCAACATTTCGGCCTCGGTGAACGCTGGATTGTACACGGAGGCAAAAAGCACGATACAGGTCTATCAAAACTAGGACAAAGAGGCTTAGAGACAGCTTCTACTCTAGAGCTGTGGCTATGCTAAACTCTGCGGCTTCATGTTGGTGTGTTTGGGGCTGGGTAGGGATGGGTGGAGGAAGGGGAAAGTGAGGATGGGGTATGAGTCTGAAATTGTGTGCATCGAAGAATGCTGCTGTAAATTTCGTTGTGCGTGCACAATGACAATAAAATGCTTATACTTATGCACAGCCCAAATGGCGTCATCCAGAACTTGTTTGCGGGGACAGTCAGAGCCTGTCGCGTAGCTAAAACAGGGACATTCAGGGACAAATGCCTCAGGCATTCTCCGGCGAGTCACATGGAGGGGCAGAAAATCGTCCCCCACACTTCTGGTAAGTGGGTGCGGGGGCATAGTTGCCACAGGGCTGGGGGCGTGTGGGGGGATGGGGTGGGGGTGCGTAGTTACCACATGGGCGTGGGGGGCACCATTTTGTCCTGCTATGCTTCTGGTCAGAGCCTATCAGGAACCTGATCAATGCTGCCACCATGATACCGGCTGACGGTCTTTCTTGTAATGCATGATGCAACCTTCTCATTAGAAGGGGAGCAACGGACTGGGAATCGCCCTGGCCGCAAAACTCCAGCATGGCACAGGACATGGGAAATGACTGGCAAATGATCCCCGACAGACCCAAGCAAAGTTCCCTCTTCTCCAAAAAGCACCTCGCCAGCCCTCCTCACCTGTGTCGAGCCCCTGCCGCAGTTCTTTGATCTTATTGGTCGATCCGGATGTCCCGTAAATGCCCTCTGTGTAGAGCGCGTGCATCTCTATGTAGCTGGTGAGCTTCTCGAACACCAAAGGCACTGTCTGCTCTTCGCTCGTCAGGCAAGAGAGCTCCACCCCAAACTGCCGCGAAGAAAGCTCCGGATCATACTGGAGGGGGGTAGAGGAGAGGGGATCAGTTTCCTGGGAGGGGCCTCCAAGCAAACGCTGCTCACAGTTCAGTGAACCGGGGAATGTGGTGGGATCGAATCCTGGCAGCACATGTTAGAACTGGGGAGGCCCTTGATTGAGAACTCCTGCAAAATTTCACACCGAGACGAGGTTATAAAAATACCAAGGAAGGGCTCTTCCTTTGGTCATTCAATCTCATCTGTCCCAGGTTGCCCTTGTAATGTTCATGTGGTTTCCCTCACTGTGAGGCACTGCTATGGCACCCAGTCGATGCCAAAGACTCCCAACTCAGGGCTAAGGGTTGGGTCAGAGTCCCAACCAATGGTCCTCTCTCACTCTACCCTTTGCCTCAAGTTTGTTGCTTGGTGTCGTGGTTAAGAGAAGGTGCACTCTAATCTGGAGAACCGGGTTTGATTCCCTGCTCTGCCCCTTGAGCTGTGGAGGCTTATCTGGCGAACCAGATTAGCTTGTGCACTCCAACACACGCCAGCCGGGTGACCTTGGGCTAGTCCCAGTTCTTCGGAGCTCTCTCAGCCCCATCCACCGCACAGGGTGTTTGTTTGGGGTGGGGGGGAGGGAAAGATGTTTGTAAGCCCCTTACAGGAGAGACAGGGGGGATATAAACCCAACTCTTCTTCTTTAACTTCAAGGCCTCTGGGGGGAATGGGTGAAACACCCAGGGAGGAAGTGAACAAAGTAGCTCAAGAATAAACAACGAACAGGACTCAGCCAAGAAAATCAATTGGAGAATCTGGGCATACATTTTTTTGTGCAGAGCCACTTTGGAAACCCGACATCTGACAATTCGCTTGAAAAACAGGTTTTTATTGGGAAAACTGACAACGTTCCAGAGCCAGATTTGGAACACATGGAGTGCAAAAGGGTCCCCCAATCTGAGGAACGAATGAGAAAGAGGGCCCAAGGCCAGAATCTTCCAACCGTTGAGCTTTCTCATTCCACATCACCGTTTAGAACGTGAAAATAAAAGGGAAGAGAACACGACGAAGGTTCCCACACCGGATCAGACTCTTCATGCAGGGGAACGCCAGAAGAAAACGGCACAAGCAACGATCCAGAACGTACAGGCCCTTCTGTTAAGCAAACAGAGCTAGAAGGGTCTGGTTTCTGCTGTTATAACCTTGTAAAGAGCTTTTTCGTTACGGCTGGCAATATCCACAGCTGCAAACGATGGGTGTAAAGCCAGAAGGCTGTCGCGAGAAAAGGGCAAAACTGATTCTTTATTAATTTCCAAAGAAGCAACTGAGACGTCTGTAGATCGCATGGTTTTTTTGACACAGGGGTGCCTTCTAAAAGGTTGGCGGTGTTAAGATAATTGCCCTCACCTGGTGGGGAGGGAGACCTGGCTAGCCCAGTCTCATTGGATCTTGGAAGGTAAGAAAGATCAGCCCCGATTAATCTTTGGATGGAGACCACTAGGGAAGTGCGGGGTTGCTAAGCAAGAGGCAGGCAAACCACCTCTGAGCGTCTCTTGCTTTTAAGCCGTAGGGCACAGGTGTCAAACTTGCGGCCCTCCAGATTTTATGGACTACAGTTCCCATCATCCCGTAGTCCATAACATCTGGAGGGCTGCGAGTTTGATGCCTATGCTGTAGGGAGTTGCTGTAAGTCAGCGCTTTCCACCACTGCCATTAAGACACCAAATTTACATTCTGTCTAGGGCAGGGGTCTGCAACCTGTGGCTCTCCAGATGTTTGTGGACTACAATTCCCATTAGCCCCTGCCAGCATGGCCAATTGGCTGATGGGAATTGTAGTCCATGAACATCTGGAGAGCCACAGGTTGCAGACCCCTGGTCTAGGGGTACAAATTCTCAGATTTTGCTTGGACAGAATATCTTCGCTGCTCACTTGTTAGAATACCTGATGGCAAGGCCACTCAATTCAGATCCAGTGAATCAGCTGGATCAACATGGTGCTGCTCTTTTTTTGGATACCAGGTGGCACAGAGCCATAAGACCCCACTCATTTGTCCAACAAACACACAGGGGTGCAATATGGCTACACTCCCCCCCTCCCCCAGCAGTTTCAAATAAACACCATCCTAATTGGGTAAGACCGATGCACAGGTGTCATACTCAGGCCCTCCAGGTGTTCATGGACTACGATTCCCATCTGCCCATGCCAGCGGGGCCAATTGGCCATGCTACCAGGGGCTGCTGGGAATCGTAGTCCATGAACATCTGGAGGGCCTGAGTTTGACACCGAGCCTATAGGTTATTAGAAGCTGCCAAAATCTGATTTATTCACACCACAGCTCATGCATTTTAAGGGAGCCAGTCAGGAATGGGGTGACATGAAATGGCTTTGAAGAAAATACAACCAAATGTATTTTTTCAGGCCGCACAGAGAAGAAACCACTGGCTGAGAGGGGGGACATGGACCTCCTTTCACAAATTACTCTTTGCAAGTCTCTCAAATGACAATCAAATTTTGCTCATGCTACATCCTAATACATTACCCAGAGTCACACCAGCTACTGGCTGAGTGAACTAAACACGAGAAAAAACAAAGATAAAAGAGTTGAGAGGCTGGTCAGCAACTTGGTTTATTTCCTCACATTTTGGCCTGCTTTCCTGATGAATGGTGAGAGGAACAAAACAACAAGAGACTCTTGGGACTGGGAAGATTAAAGTGAATGGGAATTCAGGAAACCAGGTGGCCAATTCTATGCCTCTCAGCTTCCTCCTAAACCGTGCTGCAGTAGGACATGCCCTCCTCTGAAAACAGTGGAAGGGGGCAGGAGCCACTCTAAGCTAAAAGGGACTCCAGCGTAGTGTAGCGGTTAAGAGAAGGTGGATTCTAATCTGGAGAACCGGGTTTGATTCCCCTCTCCTCCACCTGAGTAGCAGAGACTTATCTGGTGAGCCGCACTCCTACATTCCTGCTGGGTGACCTTGGGCTAGTCCCGGTTCTTCGGAACTCTCTCAGCCCCACCTACCTCACAAGGTGTCTGTTGTGGGGAGAGGAAGGGAAAGGAGCTCGTAAGCTTCCTTACAGGACAGAAAGATGGCGTATAAATCCACACTCTTCCTCTTCTCCTTCTGATTTTTAAAATGACGTTCCCTGCAGCTGCTGTGTGTCTGCAGAGAAAGTCAGCAGGCTCTGGGCAACTTAGACCAGTGGTGGCAAACCTTTGGCACTCCAGATGTTATGGACTACAATTCCCATCAGCCCCTGCCAGCATGGCCAATTGACCATGCTGGCAGGGGCTGATGGGGATTGTAGTCCATAACATCTGGAGTGCCAAAGGTTCGCCACCACGGACCTAGACCCTCCCTGCCAAAAAAACGTTCACCTCTAGTTTGGTCCCAAGAAATGAGGCGAAGAGGCCGGGGGAAGCGGTACTGATGAAGGACAAGACAGCTGAAGAGGAAGTCCCTTAAGAATCCCGTAAAAAGAGTCCCTCGCTAGGGCGTTTTTAAAGCACCGGAGGCTGAGATGAAGACACCGTACCTTTTTGGGGCACTTGGCTGTTGTTTTCAGGCAGCACTTTCGGTGGCATGCATACTTGCACACTGCAACAACGGAAAAGAAATACTTAGTAGTCACAGACTCGGACTCTGATGCGTCGTGGCTTGACGAATGGTCTGTCCCAACGGCAGTTTCCCATACCCACACCTGGATGCTTTAAATCAGCCATTCTCAACCAGGGATCCGTGGTACCCTGGGGTGCCGTGAGCATGTCCTAGGGGTACCGCGGCAACACTACTGCCCCCCCCCCATTTGTGTGGTGTCTCCCACCGGCGCCAGCAAGGACATGGAGCTGGCCCATGGGGCAGGGCCTGCCCACCACCACCCCCAGTGCTTCCCTTCACCCTGGGAGGGGAAGGTGGGGTGCGTGGCAAGCAGGGGCAATGGGAGGGGAAGGTGGAGGGTGGCGGCAGGGGTACCGTGAGATATGAAGAGTGAGGTCAAGGGTACCCTGACCTCGAAAAGGTTGGGAAACACTGCTTTAAATGTTCAGACAAGGACAGGGTGGATCCCAGGGAAGAGATACGCCACTCAGGGAGGAACGACACGCTTCTACAGCTGGTCTAGAACACGGCAGCAGGGATGCTGTCTGGAGAGGGTCGTGGCTCTCGTTTGCACTGGCTTCCAATTTGCTTCTGGGCCCAATTCAAGGGGAGGATTCAAGGCAGATTCCATTGAGCGAGTCAATGCAACCGACAGGATGGGACAGTCAGCAAATAATACGACAGGATTAGGGACGCAGAACCAATCAGAAATCACAAACAGGCCGGATCCACGGCATAAGCGCTAACATGACATGGATCCAGGATTTACAAATTAGGATCCCAGCTTCGGCACGCTAAACAGAGTAGTCTTGTTATGACGTCGCACTTAATTGTTTTGGTTTTAATTAATAGATTGTAATTATATGCTTTTTAATGGCATTTCATTTTCCGTACACCGCCCAGAGCCCTTCCGGGGTGGGCGGTATAATCAGCTTCATAAATAAATAAATATAGATCATAGTTCTTACTAATTTATCCAAGTCGCTTTGTGAATCATTTAGCACAGTGCTTCATCTACTGCCTGCACAGAAAAACTCTCTGTGTTTAGAGAGCAGCAGTGGCATAGTGGTTAACAGCAGGTGCATTCTAATCAGGAGGAACCGGGTTTGATTCCCTGCCCTGCCGCCTGAGCTGTGGAGGCTTATCTGGGGAATTCAGATTAGCCTGTGCACTCCCATACACGGCCAGCTGGGTGACCTTGGGCTAGCCACAGCTTTTCGGAGGTCACTCAGCCCCACAGGGTGTTTGTTGTGAGGGAGGAAGGGCGAGGATTGTAAGCCTCTTTGAGTCTCCTTACAGGAGAGAAAGGGGGGGGGGGATATAAATCCAAACTCCTCCTCTTCTTCAAATGTGTATCCCCAAATAACAATCCGTGCTTACATTTGCAAACAGAAGCCCTGTCCATTATCCATATCAGGGAGGAGCAGAACTCGCAGTAGGTGGGGATGCTGTACTGAGTCGCCTTAAAAATGTGGCCGTTGTGTTCTTCCACCTACCAAAAAAGAAGAGGAGTTTTGACATTCGGTGACAGCAGGAAACGGAGACTTCTGAGCGTTTACTTTTCTGCTCCCGAGGAACCCTAAGCAGATGGTACCCTTCTATGTCCACTGCCGTCAGTGGCCTGGAAAGGCGTACCTCCACCTATGAGTGTGTCGCAAGCGACATGGAGCTACTTCCGGCAGCTGCCGGTTTCATTCTATGGGTGGAATGCCAGAAGTGTTTTCTTGGCTGTGCGGAGCATGAACATTGACAAGATGGCAAATGATGGGGAGACAGCTCACTCAAGGATGGGGAAGTGGCGGATTCCACCATCCAGGATGATTTGCATGAGGCTATAGTCCTCTGGGAAAGCCACCTAATTCAGAGTGCATGATTGAACGAGGAAATAGGCTATCGTGTTAACATACAATACCTGCACAATCGAGAACAGCCGTATTAGTGAAAAATAGTGCTCCGAGCTCTGTTAAATGGGTTGATTGGACTGAATTGGATTGTGAACGCATACGGCTACAAGGGTAAATATACAGGAAGAAAACACGTAAGGTTGCTCCAAAAGTTCATGCCATGTTATATGCCAGGGGTCTGCAACCTGCGGCTCTCCAGATGTTCATGGACTACAATTCCCATCAGCCCCTGCCAGCATGGCCAATATGCCATGCTGGCAAGGGCTGATGGGATTTGTAGTCCATGAACATCTGGAGAGCCGCAGGTTGCAGACCCCTGTTATATATGCAAACATCTGTCATTGGTCTGCAGAGCTAAGTTGTTTCACTAGGTGGCATACCAGCATTAGATCAAAGGGCTCAGTCTACAAATGCTATAAACATATTTCCTTGTGACATTCCAGTTGTCCCAACAATAGGACACAGCTTACATCCTGCTAAAAAACTCCCAAGTCTATTGGCCCAGCTACGGTTGAGGGAAATTAGGAGAAGCAATATTGGCTGGATACAATTAATCTTAACCGTAAAATGGAACTGATATGATAAGCACCAAATCACAGCAAAGTCTACTTTATGAACAATTGTAGGCTGCAGATGCAGCTAAGAATTCCCTTCGGCAAACTTGTCCTTCCAACGCTGTTAACCCTTCCCACTCAGACTAATGTACAGCCAACTTCATTCAAAGAGAAGCATTTCCACTTACGACATCCGCTTCCTTCTTCCGTCTCTTCTTCCTTTCCGTCTTGGTCATCTAGAAGAAAATAAGGGACTGCATGAAATATTAGAACCTCCTGAACTCGGATGCCCCGTCTGCTACATTCATTCTGCCAACTCATATGATTCCCTGCACAATTAAAGCCTTTGATAGAAAGCACAAGATAGCTTTGCTAATAGCCCTTCCAGGGTCTGAGACGTTCTTCTCTCATACCACTTCAAGCCTTCGGGCACGCGGGCATTTGTTAAAATGTAGGTTTCGCTGGTTCATAGGCAGCTAAGCGGAGACCAGGATCCTGGTACCGTGGCCAATGCAAACAGCTATACTGCTCCAATCTATGGAAGCTTGGAGATGAACAGCCAAGGCCTCTTTCCCTTTCCTCTACAATGTTCCTTCATGTCTGAAGGAAAACTGCCCCATCCTGCAGCTCCAATACAGCAACCCTGGCTCAGTTTTGCTTTGTGGGTGCCAGGGACCATCTTTCAGGAGGACAATTGTGCTTATTTGGCCATCCTTATTAGTCATAAGAACATAAGAAGAACATAAGAACAAGCCAGCTGGATCAGACCAGAGTCCATCTAGTCTAGCTCTCTGCTACTCGCAGTGGCCCACCAGGTTCCATTGGGAGCTCACATGCGGGATGTGAAAGCAATGGCCTTCTGCGGCTGTTGCTCCCGAGCACCTGGACTGTTAAGGCATTTGCAATCTCAGATCAAAGAGGATCAAGATTGGTAGCCATAAATCGACTTCTCCTCCATAAATCTGTCCAAGCCCCTTTTAAAGTCCCCCCCATCCCACATGGCAATGGGGTTACAGCCATTTTATAATACCTACTGGCATATTCCCAGCTGTACAAAAGTGACCCTGTTCCAACCCAGAAGTCAGGTTACAGAGTCCTGGCCAATATACTGTGATTTAAATGTTGTGAACTACCTGTCTTTGCGTAGTGCAGCACCGGTCCTCCAAGGACCTTGAGTGTTAAAACTGTCAGTTCATCCCCTACAGAATTGTTTCTGTTCTTTACTACCAGCATGGCTGCGTCTATGCTTCTGCACAGATCCAAAAAGTTTATCTTTGCTAGAAATGAGAGAAGTGGTGGCTTTCGAAGTGGTGGCTCCATATTGGGAAAAAAATCTTCTCCTTGGGTTTCTCATGGGAGTCTCTTCATATGCTTACCGTCATGGAAATTTACCATCATCTAAAGATCAGACTGTACGACCAGGAATACCAATCTCTCCTGCTGCACAAAGCTCCTGTTCCCCTCTATACTTTGGGATCACCCCCCCGAAATCTAGCCCTGCTGTATATTTAGAACAGCTTGTTAATTATAAGTGCAGATGGGTCATGATAAGAGCAAGGTGCAACTCATTCCCCTCTGTCCATCTTCAAGGTCGTTTCCTTAACATCCCACAAAGTGAGCGTTGTTGTCGGTACTGTCCCAACGCTATGGACTCAATCCCTCAAATCCTGCTTTACTGTTTGAGGTATAATGATATTAGAACCCATCTGGGAGCTTTACTACCTCTAGAATTTATGTTTCTCTCAGACAAACTAAAAACGTCTAAGCTATTGAACAGCCCTAATGTAGAAATTTCTGAAGCATTTGCTACATTTTTAATCCATGTTCTACATGATATATATCCGTGGTGGCGAACCTTTGGCACTCCAGATGTTATGGACTACAATTCCCATCAGCCCCTGCCAGCATGGCCAATTGGGGCTGATGGGAATTGTAGTCCATAACATCTGGAGTGCCAAAGGTTCGCCACCACGGATATATAACAATGATCCTATTTTTGTACTTGGAATGTATGGTACTTCTGGTTTATGCCTAATAAAGGTTTTTGGATTGGATTGGATTACTATCAGCAACACTGTTTTCCAGATACCTGTGAACAGGTTACCCAGCTCATTTCAACATATTACTTTGTTCATCACATCTGACTTAAGCACTCATGGAAGAACATACCTGAGCCTTGTGGAGACTGATGTTTTTACTGCCGCACTGACATGTCATGGGAGTGAGATGAGGGGAAAAAACCACATTGTTTTTCCCCACCAAATGCTTTCCTTCCTTTGGAGTGATTCATGAGCAGCTACAGCTCAGTAAATCTACAACCAAGGGACCAGAAACGGAAGAAAAATGTGCGCTCGGTTCTGATGCTATGAATCTCCCCTCCCTGCTGCTCCCCCACACACCCCTTTCCACGCTTTTAAGAGATTTCAACCTCTTCCAGAGGGATAGTCACCAAACAGGGGCACACGACTGGGGCATGTAAAGAAATCATGCGGGGTATCGCTTCACTCCTGTGCCTTTTCTAAACTGAGAAGCCTGCAAGCGTCTGTGTTATACTGGACTGACTCTACGACAGTGATGGCGAACCTTTTCGAGACCGAGTGCCCAAATTGCAACCCCAAACCCTCTTATTTATCGCAAAGTGCCAACACGGCAATTTAACCTGAATACTGAGGTTTTAGTTTAGAAAAAAACGGTTGGCTCCGAGGCATGCGTTACGCAGGAGTAAGCTTGGTGGTAGTCAGTGGCTTTGCTTTGAAGCAACCATGCAACTCTTCCAACGGGTGAATCATGACCCTAGGAGTGTTTACTCAGAAGCAAGCCCCATTGTCAGCAACCGAGCTTACTCCCAGGTAAAGGATCGCGCTTTAGTTCTTGGCATGAAAATCAGTGGGGTTTAACAGCACTTAACAGGGTTACCTACACTGCTTCTCCAAAACTAGGTCTTAGGTTTAATGCTAATAATCGAGCCCAGCGGCCTAGGCCAGCTTAGATGTGGGGGGGGGGGGGGGCACTCTGTTTGCGCATGCCCACAGAGAGGGCTCTGAGTGCCACCTCTGGCACCCGTGCCATAGGTTCACCACCACTGCTCTACGAGATTCCAGCAGTATATTTTAGTCTCTATTCTATGGGCTTTGGTGTGTGAATTTTGAAGCCAGACTTTTCCAGAGGCACTGGTTATTTAGCATACCAACCAGAGATTATGTGAAGAAATAAGTAGGGCAAGGACGTGGGCGGAAGCAAACTCCCGCACATCTTTCAAAACAAGGCTTCAAAAAAGCAGGAAAATTGCAACAGAGAGATCCTTTGAAGCAGGAGAAGAACCCAGCCCTAATTCCAGCGAGATGCGAGGTCGTGACTCAAGGCTGCGGCAGCTCAGTTTACCTTGGAGGCCGTGTAATCCAGAGGCATGTATTCCGTCATGTATTCATCCAAAAACACCTTGAAGGTGTTGACCCAGACCCGGACAGGGGACTCGCTCCAGTCCCTTTGCTCGAGCCTCATCGTTTTCTCCAAGATCTGCTCAAACAAGGCATGGAGGTCTTTGTAGCGGATGCTCTTTCCGTCGCCCATCTAAACACCACGGCGGGAGGGAAAAAAAGTTCTGAATATTTCCTCTGATGCTTGCAGTTAGAATTTTGACCACCGGGAAGGGGAAGGCGAGGGGACAACTGTGCATGCGGCAGAGCAAACGGCCACCTGGGTTAAGAAATCCTAATGTAAATTTAAATTGTGCAGATTAAGGATATTTGCGCAGCGACTTCTTATTTCTATTTCTCGGCTCCGTAGTATTGTTGAGGTTTGAGGGGCTCAACCCCTCATACTAACTACACACACAATGTTAGAACAATCGCTTTTATGCAGGTGCATCACAAAGAGTCATAACGGGCATCAATGGGGCATGTTCAGTGTAAAATAATAATAACTGTGGTTTCTTACAACAATACAAATTATGATGGTTTCAATTGCAGCATTCACTTATCACGCCTTTAGCACGTCTCAGTAATGTCCTCTTCTATCTTTAATTGTCACGCAACTTCGTATCCATAATCCTCAAAGGGACAAAGGGGTGATAAGTGAATGCTGCAATTGAAACCATCATAATTTGTATTGTTGTAAGAATTGCACAGTTTGTTGTGTTTTGCACTGAATTTCACCATTTATGCACTTTATTGTTGTTTGTGATGCACATATATAAAAGTGGTTGATGCAATGCGTTTATGTATTGTAGTTAGTATGAGGAGCTCACCCGTTACTACCTGTTCTTCAAACAGTACTTTCAAGCATGAAGAAGAAGAAGAAGAAGAGGAGGAAGAGGAGGAGAAGGAGGAGTAATTTGGATTTATACCACACCTTTCTCTCCTGTAAGGAGACTCAAAGGGGCTTACAATCTCCTTTCCCTTCCCCCCACCCCCAGCAAACACCCTGTGAGGTGGGTGGGGCTGAGAGAGCTACGAAGAACTGTGACTAGCCCAAGGTCACCCAGTTGGCATGTGTTGGAGTGCTGGGCAGACTCCCACTTCAAATGCAGCTGCCTCTTAAACTTACAGCCAAAGCTGAAGAGTAGAAGCTGAAGATATTTTGCCGGAACTCTTTCAAGGCCTTTTTGAACACAACGTCCACCAGAGTGTCTTTCTTGCAGTCCTCGGTATCCAGGTCATTCATCTGCAAAGCACAGAAACATCAACTGTCATGGAGGGTTAGGTTTCAGTATGTCTCAAATGAAAGAAGGGGTAGGGGGGACCAGGGGCTAAACTGGGTCCTGACCCAAAGAGATCACCTGAAATTGTTCCCAGTAATCGACTACACACTAGAGGTTGTCAAGAAACACCCTCTGGAGCATAGCTAAGGAATGGCTAAACTTACCATCCCTCCCCAGATATTGGAGTCACCAGAGGAAGGCAGCAAGTTCAGGCCCTCAGGAAGAGGTGGGGCTACAGTGCAACTATCTCCTTTCATGCATAGGAATGAATGGCAGTTGCTCACTTACATGGGAGAAAGAGGGGCATTTAGGAAAACTGTTAGAGTGGAGTACACCTGCCCCCCCTCTCCCTCCCTCCCTCTCTCTCTCACTCACACACACACACACACACACACCAACCAACATGATGTACTGGTTAAGTGCAGGTGGACTCTAATCTGGAGAACCGGGTTTGATTCCCCACTCCTCCACCTGAGTGGCGGAGGCTTATCTGGTGAACCAGATGTGTTTCTGCACTCCTACATTCCTGCTGGGTGACCTTGGGCTAGTCACAGTTCTTCAGAACTCTCTCAGCCCCACCTACCTCACAGGGTGTCTGTTGTGGGGAGAGGAAGGGAAAGGAGCTTGTCAGCCACCGTCAGTCTCCTTACAGGAGAGAAAGGTGGGGTACAAATCCAAACTCCCTCTTCTTCTATATGGAAAGTGCAGAGACGCACTATCCTCCCTCCCCCAAGTCTCTGTAGTATAAAGGTCCCTTCAGCTCTTTCCCACCCGACTATTAGCAAAACTCCCATTATATAGGTAACACTGCCTTATTTGGAGGAACATCCCTGTTGCATGAGACTAAACTGTTTCTCTCGTCTAACTTCCTGTCGTCAACAGGGAACACCCAGAGACTTCTGGGAAGCAGGGCATGAAGCAACTGCGAGAGAGCCAGTGTGGTATTCTGGCTAGAGTGTCGAACGGGGGGAGACTTGGGTGAAACCCAACTCTGCTATGGAAGCTTGCTGAGCAACCAGCAAAACATCCTCAGCCTCCTGAAGTGAGTTGTTCTAGCCAGGATAAAGTGGAGGAGGGGAAGATGATGTGAGGTGCTTTGGGTCCCTGCTGCGGAGAAAGAGAGTGTATAAATCAGGGGTAGGGAACCTGCGGCTCTCCAGATGTTCAGGAACTACAATTCCCATCAGCCCCTTCCTGCATGGCCAATTGGCCATGCTGACAGAGGCTGATGGGAATTGTAGTTCCTGAACATCTGGAGAGCCGCCGGTTCCCTACCCCTGGTATAAATGAAGTAAACAAAGAAAGAAACAGCATCCCCCCACTGTTGCCCCGGGAACCGGTGTTCATAGTCACACGGACTCTTTCCTGAAGGTCCCACTTACTGTGGTTCCCCAAAAATAAGATACGGTCTTATATTAATTTTTGCACCAAAAGATGCCTTAGGGCTTATTTTTGGGGTAGGGCTTATTTTAGGAGAAATACGGTACCTTCACAATTCATTAAGGCGGGCTCTCGGCAACCCTGTTGCTTCCCCGTCATGTGTGATGCAAGCCGCATCCTCATTGGCAGGGACCACCCTACTGGATCACACCATCCTGATCTGTAACTACCGGTAGGCCTTATTTTGGAGTAGGGATTATATTGTAAACCTCCTCCCAAAATCCTGAAAAATCATGATAGGGCTTATTTTCGGGGTAGGGCTTATTTTCGGGGAAACATGGCATTGTGATTAATATCGTGACTGTGATTAATTGATATTGATATTGTGATTAATATCAATTGATCGACCTGCCCTCCATCCAGTTATTCATGTGTAGGGGGATAAACGCCGGGCCCTTCATCAGCCTCTCGCGGTACCTTTTTCAAGAGAAACTCATTCATGTTTTCCAAGTCGCTGGCGCTGGTGATGATCTGGCGCGCGTCGTTCTGCCAGTGCGCCGGTTCCATGGTGACGCTGCTGATCTTCAGGCTGCGCTTGCGCTTCACCTTGGGCGACGGCTCTTTGTTTTCCTTACACTCCCGCCGACAGACGCCGGCCAGCTCGGGGCTCCTCGGGGGAGTCAGGTGATGCTGGCCCAGCTCTGCCCGGAGCAAAGAAATGGAAGACTCTTTCATCAAGGATTCTTCCATGACACACAGCATGTTTTCTTGCTCATGCGGTGAACACAGAGGCCTCAGTTATGAGCAGGAAGCTCTGATTTGGCCAAAGGCACCTCTGTCCACTACAGTGTCAGGGTTGGATTAGGAAACTTTAGATACGGGGCATATATGCTGAGATCTCTTTCCTGTCACTAATGAAATCAACACATGCATGAAAGGGGGAAGAATTAGGACTAATAAAAAGAAACATTTTTTCACACCACGCGCAATTGGTGTTTGGAATATGCTGCCACAGGAGGCGTTGACGGGCACTAACCTGGATAGCTTTAAAAGGGGCTTGGACAGATTTGTGGAGGAGAATTCGCTCTATGGCCGTGGTGGCGAACCTTTGGCACTCCAGATGATATGGACTACAATTCCCATCAGCCCCTGCCAGCATGGTCAATTGGCCATGCTGGCAGGGGCTGATGGGAATTGTAGTCCATAACATCTGGAGTGCCAAAGGTTCGCCACCACGGGAATAGGGGGTAAACCAGACTTCACTCACCCACGTAGCCCACTCTAAGTAGCGCAACTTGCTGCTGATGGACCCGGTTCTCATTTGTTCCAGCAATACTCGGCCAGGGCACAGAGACACCCTTCTCAGAAAACTCGTGCTGAGCCCCGATCCCTGACCCTCCACGAAGAACCCTCAGCTAGTATCTGTGCTGGAAGAAATGAGCTTTGCATACCCTCCAAGGGACTGTGCCCCTTTTCTTCCAATGCAAAGCCCTTTCGTCAGCATCGGCCTGGGGGTGGGGGCGGGAAGGGGGGGACCAGTGTATTTTGGTGGGCTCCTATATTCAGTTGTTGAAATATTTTTGAACGCAGGCACCAGGAAAGAAGAGTCTTTCCATTCCGTCGCCCATCCGCATTTCCGCCTGATGCCTGCCTTCCAAACGCCGCCCGGTTTCCTGCCCTCCTGCTCCCCCAACCAAATATAGCCCTCTAAGCATTGTGGGAGAATCTCAGAACCTCTTCCGCTCTTTGTATTAAATGAATGTACTTACCACTGGGAAGGACATTGGCTGCATATAATTATTTTTAATGGAAATTTTTAAAAGTAATTTATAAGTATACGGAGTGTAAATTTTAAAAGCGGACTTATGTATTGTAAAAGGATATATTGTCCTGTGTCATAACTCTATGGATTTTCCCTGTTCAAGGAAGAACTCTATAAAACACTTTATTTTGCTCACCCAGCCGGCTGGCGCACCGCTAGCGTGGCCGGCCGGCCAAGTTGCGATTTCATGTCTAGAAGTTTGTTTTGTTCTGTTTTTTAAAAAAAAGTAATGTCGGGTTCTTTTTCCCTTTTTCTGGATCAAGGCCGTCATATTTAAAGTGCAATTTGTGTAATATTTCGTAAATTAATACTATATGGCTGTACAAAAGAAAACCTTTATGAACAAATAACCCCTAGCTTATTAAACGACAAAACAATGAGAAAAGGAATGTTGGCTGCTAGTGGCAGATGTGTTCTGTGCTTGATGATGATGTTCACAGCTGCCCATCTGGACCAAGACTTGGGGGGGCGGGGTGACAAATGTGGAGAGCGGCTAAGCATCAACATACTTCACATCCTCGACCGGGGAAGGCCTGATCGACCATTCACAGCGGCATAGCGGTTAAGAGCAGATGCACTCTAATCTGGAGGAACCGGGTTTGATTCCCCGCTCTGCCACTTGAGCTGTGGAGGCTTATCTGGGGAATTCAGATTAGCCTGTGCACTCCCACACACGCCAGCTGGGTGACCTTGGGCTAGTCACAGTTCTTCGGAGCTCTCTCAGCCCCACGTACCTCACACAGTGTTTGTTGTGAGGGGGGGGGGGAAGGGAAAGGAGTTTGTAAGCCCCTTTGAGTCTCCTTACAGGAGAGAAAGGGGGATATAAATCCAACTCTTCTTCGTTCAGCAAAGGCATGAATCAGATCCAGCAAGTCCCATGGGGAAAAAACCTAATTTCTGCAGCCGCTCTGGTGGATCAGTAAGTTGGCTGGGGTTCCCTCTCTACTTCCAAAGAGATGGATATTGTTTTAAAAACTAACCAAGGATGTGCGTTTTGCTAAAGAGAGGGCTCACCCTCAGAGGAGCCACGGTCGAATTGAGAGTCCTCAGCCCTCTTAGAGGGGAGCTGGCCATCTGTTGTTTTGCTGGGCTTGTGAAGGAATTATTATTATTATTATTATTATTTATTGGGTTTATAGACCGCCCTCCCCCGGAGGGCTCAGGGCGGTGTACAGTACAGATAGAGCACAGTCAATTTAAAATACAATAAATATGAATTAAATTCTTTTAGGACTGCTCAGTTCGCAGCCTGAAGGCGATCAAAGTGGGAGCAAAGAGGACATTTGTTTCACTTTTCCACCTGAGCTTTGAGAGGTGACGTGATCGGGCCTGACTCTGTTAGCGAAAAGGAAAACGGCCGCAGGAACATAAAACTCCCAAGTCGGAGAACACGAAAGCCTCCATCGGGGTTCAAAGCTTGCGAGCTTAGGAGCAGCAGTGGCGTAGGAGGTTAAGAGCTCATGTATCTAATCTGGAGGAACTGGGTTTGATTTCCAGCTCTGCCGCCTGAGCTGTCGAGGCTTATGTGGGGAATTCAGATTAGCCTGTGCACTCCCACACATGCCAGCTGGGTGACCTTGGGCTAGTCACAGCTTCTCGGAGCTCTCTCAGCCCCACCTACCTCACAGGGTGTTTGTTGTGAAGGGGGAAGGGCAAGGAGATTGTCAGCCCCTTTGAGTCTCCTGCAGGAGAGAAAGGGGGGGATATAAATCCAAATGCTTCTTCCTCTTCTTCTTCTTGCGCCCCCGAAGTGAGCCTCTGGCAAATGTCCTCTCAGCTATCAGGCAGGGCTGAAGGTAGCCAAACAGGAGGTGCTTGTTTGCGCTGACAGGGAAAAGCGAACACAAGGAAAGGCGGGACAGAGGCGCTCCATCCAGCATTCACTGTTAACCTGCCTAGATCCCAAGTCCAGATGTGAGAATTTTAGCCACACAGGCGGCTCTCGGCCAGGTCTTAAAAGGGCATTTGCTCTGCTGCTTTGTTTTCCACTGGCAGGGAGGAAATTGGAGCTACAGGGCAGCACATGAAGTCATAACAGAATAAAGGTGGGCAGGTTCCCAATTTATTAAACAACAACAGCCATCAAGAGTTCCCTCCCACTCCCACCCAGCCACCTCCAAAAAACTCTTGGGAACATTGACTCGATGGCTTCTGCTTGCACAGTTGATCAGACCTTGTTGTTTAGATGCAGTCTTCGGGGGAGGG
The DNA here is from genome assembly GCF_021028975.2 of Sphaerodactylus townsendi. Lineage (NCBI taxonomy): Eukaryota > Metazoa > Chordata > Lepidosauria > Squamata > Sphaerodactylidae > Sphaerodactylus > Sphaerodactylus townsendi. The sequence continues at coordinate 30,308 of NW_025951188.1, forward strand.
GGGGGGCTGGAGCCCAGCTGCATCGGAGGAGCAAAGGCCGCAGACGTGATCTTTTCCTGGTGCCTCCGTGCGCCACGCCTCGAAATCCCAAGAGTTCACTGTGGAAGGGCGGCTCCCATTGTAATCACGACAAGTGGGGCTTGTCTCGTCTTTTCAAAACCTTGTCAGGGTTCCATCCTCGGGGGAAAAGCCGTGCAAAACCCTCCCTTCCCTGTTCCTCCCTTAATGCGAATGGTCCAGAGCACAGGTGTCAAACTCGCGGCCCTCCAGATGTTATGGACTACAGTTCCCATCATCCCCTGCC
>NW_025951189.1:0-11818 GCF_021028975.2 Sphaerodactylus townsendi
GGAGGCCAGCCATTGATGGTGAGCGCCCTCTTTGCCTCTCCCTTTTTAACATTCTGGGAGCTGTGACATCTAGATCTACCGTCCCCCTCTTTGGGAGGGTTTTATTGATAGTTTTAATACTGGACGCCAAGTGGTTTTTGTAGAACGCTGTAATTTTATGTTTTAATGATGTTATTTATATTAATTATTTATTTGTTTATGTAATATTGATTTGTTGTTCACCGCCCAAAGCCCTCAGGGGATGGGGCGGTATATAAATATGATGAATGAATGAATGAATGAATGAATGAATGAATGAATGAATGAATGAATGAATGAATGAATGAATGAATGAATAAATAAATAAATAAATAAATAAATAAAAATAGCTTTAACCTCTGGGGTGCTGTGTGGTTTCCGGGCTGGATGGCCGTGTTCTAGCAGCATTCTCTCCTGACATTTTGCCTGCATCTGTGGCTGGCATCTTCAGAGGATCTGATAGAAGGAAAGAAAATCAAGTGAGTAGCAATAAAGATAGCAAGGTCAATGGGTGAGGGCATCTGAATAGAAGCCACAGATGCAGGCGAAACATCAGGAGAGAATGCTGCTAGAACATGGCTATACAGCCCGGAAACCGCACAGCAGCCAAATGATTCCGGCCGTGAAAGCCTTCGACAGTACATTGAACTTTAACCTCATTACCCAGTTTTATAAGTAACTCATATATCCCAGCTCAATCAACCCAACTTAAAAAGTGAGACACTAAACTAACTTGACTCAATCTCCTCTTCTTACATATTACCTAATATCCCAATATAGCAATAATATAAATCATACAGAACAATTCTTTAATATGATTCTTTTCTAATTACTTAATCAAGAAAAACTTTGCTTATCCCACCTCTTCCAAGCAAGACACAGAATAGTCCAGCGTCAGCACAAGTCATTTCATATATCTTGGCTCCTTTCTATGATCCTCGCCACACAATGGGAAAAAAATTAACCACCCTATTTTCATGTTCTGATCTCTTCACCTAAGCAACCAAGAGACAACCTCAGCCAGCAGTACAGGAGAAGGCAACAGGTATGGCTTATGTCCATTACAGAAACCAACTCACAACTACCCAAACTTAGGCTGTTTCTGCATGGCCATGATGGGGGTTGGGTCGGCGTACATGACGCCGACCCAACTCCCCCGGGACCATTTGCACGAACGGTCCTGGTTGTGGTGGGGAACACGGGGAGCACCATCGCCCTGTCGACCTACCTGCTCTGCGACCGTCCGGCGCATCGCCGAGGCCAGGGGACACGCCCCCTCCCCTGCATGACCACTCCAGCATCGCAGGGCAGGGGGCGTGTCCCCAGGCCTCGGTGACGCGCTGGATGGCCGCAGCGATGGTAGGTTGACAGTTAAAAGGGGGGAGGGAGGGCACCTTCGAGCTGCTGCCGTTCGCACAGCAGCAGCTCGAAGCCGCCGTTTTCCATAAACCTCGCTGGGGAAGCGAGGTCGGAAAACGGCGGCCTCGCGCCACTCGGGAGGCGCGAGGGCAGTGCGGCTGCGCAGCAGCTGCGCCCCCTGTGCAAACAGCTCCCTGGGGACGGCGTTTTTGCCATCCCCAGGGCGCTGTTAATGGCCCGTGCGGAAAGGGCCTTAGAGACACATAAGAATATTATACTGAAGGTAAGAAGGTGAGAATACAACAATTACAGAATGCACAATCTCAGTTAAGCAAGGGGCAAGCTGTTGAGGTCAGTCCTTCGGCACTGTTGTCCATGCTAGTTTTCAGGGTGCTGGTGATACAGATGCTAGCGCTCCCTTTCCAGGGAGGTTTCAGCCGCCTCTTTGGATGGCACAGTGAGTCATCAGAAACATTACTTCTATGCTGCTGTGAGTCATTTCTTTGAAGTTACTCTCAGTAATTTAACCTGATTTTCTTCAGTTTTCATTCCATACATTTTACCATGAAGACAAAATCCTACAGCAATGATTTAGCAAAGTAGCAACATTTAGGTTCAGTAAGACCTTAGGGACCAACAAGATTTCTGGGGAGTACCTTTCATTTTATTATTGTTTATTTTATTTTATTAAACGTGGCACCCCACCATTTCCCAGCAAAACCGAGCTCAGAGCAGCTTCTATACCCGTGGTGGCGAACCTATGGCACTCCAGATGTTCATGGACTACAATTACAACGGTCCTATACCAACTGCACTGGCGGCCAATCGAGTACCGGGTCATGTTTAAAGTTTTGGTATTGACCTTCAAAGCCATTCGCGGCCTTGGCCCTGCTTATCTGAGGGACCGTCTCTCCCTATATCGCCCTTCTAGGCCCCTCCTCTCATCGGAGGCAGACCTACTGGTAATCCCTGGCCCCAAGGCAATCCGGCTGGCCTCTACAAGGGCCAGGGCCTTTACGGCTCTGGCCCCTATCTGGTGGAACAGGCTTCCAGGTGAGATCAGGGCCCTGCGGGACTTACAAAGTTTCCTCAGGGCCTGTAAAACGGACCTGTTCCACCAGGCGTTTGGCCAGCCGGGATGATGTCAACTCTGCCAAAAGAACATCTGGCCTCCCGTGGGTACATAAAGGGGGAAGGAGGGGTTGTTTAGTATTTTATAGTATAGTACAGCCATCTGTAGTTAGTATTTTATATATTATTTTATTGTAAATTATGTATTTGATGTTTTAAATTGTTTTAATGTTGATGGACACCGCCCTGAGCCTTTGGGGAGGGCAGTATACAAATATAAATAAATAATAAATAAATAATAAATTCCCATCAGCCAATTGGCCATGCTGGCAGGGGCTGATGGGAATTGTAGTCCATGAACATCTGGAGTGCCATAGGTTCGCCACCACTGTTCTATACATTACTTAATTGTATCAAAATGTCATAAAACCATCTACAATTTAAAATCAATTTACATGACAACAATAGCCCAAGCAATTCAAGCATTAAACCATCATACACAACTTCATTTCAATGGCAACAGTTAAGTGTCCATAACCGACCCTGGAGCAGCCTAGAAATCTATCTGTCTCCATCTCATCATAAATCTCCTCACTGTGCCCAGGAAGGAGGGAACAAGATCATAGTTGCCTCAGCCAAAGGCCCAGTGTAACATCTCCATTTTGAAGGCCCATCAGAACTGGTTAAGATCCCATAAGGCCCTGGTGTCAGATGACAGGGAGTTCCACTAGGCTGGAGCCACAGCCAAAAAGGCCCTGGCCCTGGTTGAGGCTAACAGAATGTCCTTGGGGTCAGAGTCCACAAGAGGTTACTACTGGAGGACAGAGGTCTCCTCCATGGGCAGTGTGGGGATATGCGGTCCCGGACCACTCAAGGCGATCTTTAAACTGAAGGAGCTTTGGAGCAGTGCAGCAATGGGGATCTTTGTATGTGATTGCCAGCTCTGGCCAGCTGCTCTTGCTTGAGGTGTCAGAAGGCATTTTGAATGCACAGTTGCACCCTCGTGCAGAGGTGTATGGGGGGAAATGGCTCCCGCAGACGACTCCTCCTCCAGACTCCTTCTCCCACTTGGGGGCCCCCACCCCCAGGCTCCCTACAGCCTGGTTTCTGCCCTCCCCAGAGTCTGGGGAGAGCAGGAGCCAAGCTGGCCACCAGGGATATGCTTTTAAAAGCATGGAGCCCTGGGGGCGGGGCTCAAAGGTGGGGCCTCACCCCCAAGCCATGCCCTGTCCTCTCAGGGGTGGACCCCCACCCAAAGCCCTGTCCCTGGCCTCCATGCTTTTGAAAGCACATCCCTGGAGGCCGTCTTGGCTCCTGCTCTCCCCAGGCTCTGGGGAGGGTAGAAGCCTGGCTGCCGGGGGGGGCAGAGCGCCACCCCTTGGGGGCCAACTGCTGCTCTCCCCAGGGCCTGAGGAGGACAGAAGCCAGGAGGGAGGCCAGGAGGAGGGCGAGGTGCAGCAGAGGGGGCGCACGCTGGTTCGTCATGTGTGGTGGACGACTGGCACCCTCTCACGTGACCAAAAGGCATGCGCCTGGTGCCTGGACTTTTGTCAAGCCCTGCATTAAATACCTCAAGCATAAGCATTTTATTGTCATTGTGCATGCACAACGAAATTTGCAGCAGCATTCCTCAATGCACACAATTTCAGACTCATACCCCATCCTCACTTTCCCCTTCCTCCACCCATCCCTACACAGCCCCAAACACATCAACACGAAGCCACGGAGTTTAGCCTAGCCACAGCTCTAGAGTAGAAGCTGTCTCTAAGCCTCTTTGTCCTAGTTTTGATAGACCTGTATCATCTGCCGGATGGTAACAGTTCAAAAAGAGAGTGTGCTGGATGAGACGGGTCTCTCAGAATATTTTGGGCTTTCTTTAGGCTTCGGGAATTATAGAGTTCTTCCAAGGAGGGGAGAGGGCAGCCGATAATCCTCTGTGCAATAGTGATCACCCTTTGGAGCGCCTTCCTATCTGCCACTGTGCAACTGGAGAACCATACACAGATGGAGTAGGTTAAGACACTCTCTATAGCACAGCGGTGAAAGGACACCAGGAGTTTTCCATTCAGTTGTTGCTTCCTTAAAAGTCTCAGTACAGTCTTTGCTGGGCCTTCTTAACCACCTTCTCAAACAGCTGAGCCTGACTTAATCAGGAAAGGGCAGGGTAAAAATCAGAGGAACTATGCTAAACTAAACATAGGCTACTACAGTTTTTCAGTTAATGTCTGTTTTACACACACACACACACACACACACACACACACACACACACACACACACACAGATGCACACCAATTTTATAAAGTGATTTTTAATTTTGGCCTGTTGGAAAAGTTCTTTTAAAGCATCTTTCTAGGCTGAATCTGTAGTCGTATATTAGCATCATCATGATAGGAAGGTTTTATTTTTTTTTCAGAAGTCTGAATTAATTATTGGCTTGTAGTGCATTTCAGTTACAGAAAGGGGTGGGGTGGGGGCTGTTTGAAAAGAGACACACAGAATTACAAAGGTATTAATTATCCTAGCATTCCAAGAATCAAACCTACAGAATAAGGCCGTCACCATATTTCAAACAATCTGTCATGTAAATAACAAAAGAGCTATTTTTATGACACAAATATCTTTTAAATTTCCCCTTCTCCCTTGAAAAGGTTTATGGTGGTAAAAATAGGAGTAGATTCTAAAACACTTTCCCTTCATTCCAAACCTGCAGCTACTCAAGTTTTCCTGAGACTTTCTCCCTCCTGTGTCGTCATAGCAGCTTCCCTTCATATATGGACAACTATTTAATTACACAGTTGGACAATTTCTGAAGTTGTAGTTAGTTAATGGAAACCAATACATTTTTTTTCATTTGGTGGTTAAGGTTCCCCACTGTGGGACTGCTCAAAACAAATCAGAATGGTCCCTGACTCGGATTATCTTGGTTCTAGTTTGATAGTGAATCTGTACAATTTCCACATTCTGCAACATGGTGGAAAAAATCAATTTTATTAACACTAGTGTGGATTTTGTAGTGCTGACCTTGAAATTTTTTTTCCTTTATTCAAATAGGCCATTTAGGATTTTGGTGGTTGTTGTTGTTGTTGCTAAAGAGCAACATTTTTTTCAAGTTTTAAATTGGTCGAAGATCCCTAAATCTCATGTAAATTGGGTTCCATTTGGGAATCTCAGGATATTTCTCTTCAAACAGTTCAACATTTCCAATACTTCTGGGCGAATAGCATTTCCCAGTTGTTGTTGGTAGTGTAATGAATACAAATGCAAACATATTTGCACCTCTATGAGAATCATGGGTTCCTGATCCCATAGAGAATAGAATAGAATAGAATAGAATCTTTATTGGCCAAGTGTGATTGGACACACAAGGAATTTGTCTCCGGTGCATATGCTCTCAGTGTACATAAAAGAAAAATACATTTGTCAAGAATCATAAGGTACAACACTTAATGATTGTCATATAGGTCTAGTAAGCAATCAGGAAACAATCAATAGTAATGAAAACATAAAATGTAAAATCATAAAATAAATGAAATGAAATGTCAGCACAGGCTATAGTCATACAGTCATAAGTGGGAGGAGATGGGTAATAGGAATGATGAAAAAAGTAGTGCAGTAATTATATAATAAATATATAATAAATAGTTTGACATTATCGAGGGAATTATTTGTTTAGCAGAGTGATGGCATTCGGGAAAAAACTGTTCTTATGTCTAGTTGTCTTGGTGTGCAGTGCTCTGTAGCGACGTTTAGAGGGTAAGAGTTGAAACAGTTTATGTCCAGGATGCGAGGGGTCAGTAAATATTTTCACAGCCCTTTTTTGACCCGTGCAGTATACAGGTCCTCTGTAGTCGTGCCGTGAGGTCAGCGTAAGAACGAGACGAGACGCGGTGATTTCATCTGGTGGAGAGCGCCAGCAACGGGAGCGCGGGTTTCCGTGTTCCTAGCGACTCTCCCGTATGCTGGCTCCTGGCACCTTTTATTATGATTCTAGTGGGGGCGTGTAGAAGGGCGGAACGGGGGGAATTCCAGGAGAGCGGGAGAGCGGGGGATTGAGAGATCATCATGTGATGCATGATCTCACCTGGCTGCTACGTGCGGAGAGGAGCGTCGGCGTCTGGGCCTAATCCTCACCTGGGGGCAAGCCATTGTCCCTTTGTCCGGGACACCCGGTGGTTGTGAGCCAGGTAGTTCATGACCTGTGACTCATCGGGGGATGAGGGGTGGGGGAGAGGTGCGACCAGAAGGCCGCAGGAGCGCCGGTGTGCCAGCGCTCTACTTACGGTGCTGCTGGGTCAGCAGTGCATCCCTACATCTCCTCCTTTTTTATGTTTAGAAGGGAGGCCGAAATATTAGGGGGCGATTTAGGGGGACGCTCGTCTCCTCCGCCGTTTGGCCAAGCTGGCCGAGCTGCTTGTGCAACATTAGGACTTGGTTGCGATGTAAGGGAAAGTCGAGGGGTTTCTTACACATGTTACAGGCAATATTAGATATACATTGAATGAAACAAGATCCGACAATGAGGCACACAATCAAGCCAATGCAGAGCTGTACAATAGCACTCAACCATCCCCCCGGTAGCCAGCTCCAGAGGGCTGACCACCAGTGGGGTAGAACGTCATACTTCAGATTAGATACAATATCTTGCAGTTCATGCACTTTCATATGAATCAAATGGGAATTATCAGAAAGATTAAAACAACACATATTATGTACATTCTCACAACCTTGGTGATGCAATAACAACAAATAATCAATAGCGGCACTTGACGCTTGACGAAGTTCCTGCTGCTCGGAGGCCAGAGCATCCAGAGCAATGGAGGTGGAGTTGATGGACTTCGCAAGGGCACAGACCAGCCGGCCAATGGTCTTAGCGTTGTAAGAAGCGAGTCCGGGGACTCCCACTAGGGAAGTCGCGAGGGAGACGAACTCCGCTTCGGAGAGGGCAACCGCATCGCTCCGGCAAGAGGGGTCGAGGGGCAGAGTGGAGCGGCGGTGGCGGCGCCCGGGCTCCTGGGGTGGAGCCTGAGGCAGGACGATGGTGAGGCGACTAAGGCAACAGAGAGTCCCGGCCGAGAGCCGAGCAGGGATGTAGTTGAAAGTTCTCTCCCCACAAGTCCAGAACCAACCCTTCGGGAGCAAGATGTTCCTGTACACGGGGGGAATGTCCTCCGTGCGCGTGCAGTTCCAGTTGGCCGAGCCGGTGAATGGGCCCGGGTCGGTTCCTCGTCTCGCCGCGCCGGAGATGCGGGCGCAGGTGTTGGACTTGTGATTAGCGACAGTCTTGGTGACAAGGGAGAGAGCGCCGGCCGGGAGGGTTTGGACGACAGGTCCCCCGTCAGCGCTCATAGAGTACTTGATGGATGAAGCATTCATAAAGGGGCTCAAGCCAGACTCCGCTAGGAAGTCTCCAGGGGGTTTGCAAACGGGGAGCAGGCAGGAGCTTAGCAGGCTCCCGACTCCTAGGTACTGGCCCAGGCAGAAGGACGAAACGTTGGCAGCGGCAGCAAACTGCTCCCAGATGTTGGTCTGGTCAAATCTCGTCAGGGGGTGGCCGACTGCCACCGGCAGGAGGCAGCAGAGCAGGCAAGGGATGGTGGCCGTCGAGTTGGCAGTGATGATTGCAAAGAGGGTGGCACAGAGGTTCTCGGGCGTCTCGGGGTGGCCTTGCTGGCGCAGCAGCTCTTGAGCTTGGCTGGCGGTTGCTTTGACGTTCCCCCAGGTCATCCGGGTCTTTGGACCGTTTGAGCGTCGGTGGCGGCGTTCCCGTTGAGGCCGCTGGGCGGGATCCTCCAGAGAGATTCGTTCCATCTCCGGGATGGGGTCGATTTCCTCCTGGCGCCATTCCATGGGCTGGCCTGTCATGGCGAGTCGGGATCCACCGGAGATCTGTAGGAAGAAGGACTGAAACACACCCCCTTCCCCAGGTTATAGGAGGGGGCCGGGTCCTGCCGGCTTGGAGAGCCGATGGCGGGAGGTCAAAATCAAGTTTGTTGGGTTTAGTGTTTGATATAGGACGACAGGTTTATTTTGTAGCCTGCGTAAGGGTTGCTTTTAATGCAGTCTATTGGGGGCCGCCCACGCCCACTCCTCTTTCTTTAAATTGTTTGACAGGAAGGGCAGAGGGTAGGCGATCCTGATGGAAGCTGGCTTCAGGGCGTCATCAGGGTGCGTCAAAGCGAGGGTCCGAGCCTCGAGGGAGGAGGGGCAAGCGGACCCTGGGGGAATTGTGGGTGTGCATGCTTAATTTGCAACACAAAAGAGGGCTTGGATGCGCTTTTGGGTGATGGATGCATCCGGGAGACAAAGTAATCAGGCGATTAGGGGTAAATTTCACACACAAAGTGGGGGGTCTTTCTTTGCAGGGAAAATGTACTTACCGTGACCTTGGTGGTTAACGCTGAGAGGCTGGAATGGCGCTGAATTTGTAATCGAATTATCTTGGGGAATTGCCGCCCGCCGAAACCGCTCCTTAAGGGGCGGCTTCGGCCAAGCGCCTGGCCTTGCACAGCCGCCAGGCGCTGGGCAACCACAACCCACACAGGTTTGTGTGTGAATTTGGTGCGGCAGCATCCCTTTGACTAGAGGCCTGCCCTGGCCGCCGAAATCACTCCTTAAGGGGCGGTTTCGGCTAAGCGCCCTGGCGATGGTAGCCATAAGCCAAACAGGTTTGTCAGGGGCATAGTGGCGGCAGCCTCTTTTTTAAACTGGGGCCTGTCCTGGCAGTGCTGCGGTACCAGGACGGGCCCAGATTTTAATCCAGGGAGGGCCAGTCAGCCAATTGGCCCTCCCGCCTCTGCTGGTTGAAAAATTAGAGGGAAGAGAAAAGGAAAAAAGGGGGGGTAGTTTCTCTGCGGAAGTTCGAGGATGAGTTCGGAAGGCACAATTAGGATCTATGATCTGTGTGATGGGTTTATCCATCCCAGACTAGGGTCGTTTTGACCTGGCTCATGAGGTCCCTTCCCCAGAGGTTGACATGGATGTCCAGAACGATGGGGCGGACTGTGAGCTGCCGCTCGAGCCCTAGGCTGTGGACCGTGAGCGGGCGGATGCTCCGTCTCGCGGTTTGTTTTCCCCCCACCCCCCAGATGTGCGGACAGGTCTCGGTTGGCCACTGGTCAGGCCACTCGGCTGCTCTGATGACTGTCACATCAGCGCCGGTGTCCACCAGGCCCTTGAACAGACACCCCTCCACAGTGAGCTCCAGATACGGGCGGGAGCTTCCGATGGGTGTTTCCACCGCCGCAATGGTAGTATTGGATGCGCCCTGATGGCTGCCGGGGCTCGTGGCCTTTATTGCGTCGGCAGCGGGCAGCGCATGGGGCAGGAGGATCAGCTGCGCGCAGCTGGTCCCGCTGGGCAACTCCTGCGGGATGTTTGTCCAGACTTGGAGATGGATGGGTCCCTGGTGCGTGGAGTCAATGACTCCAGGGATGATGAACAATCCCTGCTCAGCGGCGGAGGCCTTTGGCAGCACCAGCCCAATGGTCCCGATAGGGATGGGGTCGCCATATTGGGTTGGGGCGACGAGGACCTCGTGGGGGAATTTAAAGGAGATGGGCTGGGTGCACATGAGCGAGATTCCACGAGAGGGGGGTGGTTTGGGTGTGGGTCTTGGTGTTTGGGCCTGCTCTAGTACTCTTCCCCTTGGTCCTGGGCAGGGGAGATGCCCGGGCGCGAGTTTCCCGACGGGCAGTCGCTTCTCCAGTGGAAGCCTTTCTGGCACAGGGGGCATCGGGTTTTTGGCGGCCTCGGGGGCCTTCGCCTCTTGGGGGAGGACCCTCCTCCATCGGGGTTGTAGGCCCCCCCGCCGGGCTGCCTACACTCCCTTCGGAAGTGTCCTGACCTGCCGCAATTAAAGCAATCACTTTGGGGCTGTCCCCTGGCGGTGGAGAGTGCTGCGGCAAGGAGGCTAGCTTGGTGGGCGGAGGATCCGATGTCCTGGCAAGCCTTAAGCATGTCGGCCAGTTCAGGATCTTTGCCTAGGCCCATGATTGCCCTACGGCACTCAGTGGAGGCGTTCTCTTTGGCGAGGCGCATGAGGAGCTCGTTTTGGGCCTCCTCGCTATCTACCTGCCTCTTAAGCGCTTCCTGGAGCCTGTTCACAAAATCGGCGTAGGGCTCTTGGGGTTTCTGTCGGATGGTGGAGAAACTTTGGGTTGGCTGGCCAGCATTAGGGACCTTGATGAACGCCTTGTAGGCGCATTCAGAGGCGACCGTAAGGGTGGCCTCTGGCAGGACAATCTGATCGTTGGGGTTGGCGAAGGCATCGAAGCCGTAAAGCTGCGCAGCGGTGTAGGCGCCGCCTGAGGCGGCTCCCCTAGCGATACACTGCTGGCGGAACTCGCTTTCCCAGATCACAAATTGTGCAGGGCTCAAAAGCATGCGAAAGGTGGTCTTCCAGTCATCCGGAACCATTAGGTGATTCCTTGCGACTGCTTCTAGCATGCCTCTCACATAGGGGCTGGTGACTCCTACGTCCCGCATCGCCTTGCGGAGCTCGGTGAGGATATTATAGCTCAACGGGCGGTACTCGACAACCCGCCGAACAATACCATCCTCCCCCTCGGTATCCGTGAAGTGAACGGGGCATAAAGCGAGAATATCGGTATCGTCTTCCGTCAGGGTTTCCTTTTTTCGCAGGTCGTGGTTAATACGCTCTGCGAGGGTTTTGAAACCCGCGCCATTACGTGGCACCGACGGAGGTGCTATGGCTTCAGAAAATGAAGGCGGAGCAAGGGGTGGGGGCGGCCGAGCCGCGGGAGAATTTGAAGGAGGCAGGGGAGCATTGGGGGCAGAAGGAGGACAGGCGTCCAATTTAGAGGATAGAGAAAATTCCGGGGGTGAAATTGAAGTTGAAAGATCGAAAGGAGGGCGGCCTACAGCAAGGGAGCCATAGGTCTGCAGGCTGATGGCGACATAACATTGTCTCCACGTCAGTAGCAGCGACACCGGCGCTCGAGGCTCTGTGCGAAGAGTGCGCCCGATGTTTTCCCAATCCTTAAGATTCAATGTCCCCCCCTCCAGGTACCATGGACATTGAGCTTCAATCTCCTCGACCAATTTGCGCAGCTCCCCTCTCTTTACGGGGACCCTGCCGCGTTTCGCTAACGCTTTTAGCTCGTTAACGTGCTTGTCATAAGCCCTGCTTTTGCAAGCTCCCATACTCACCGGTGTTCCGTTGGACGAGAGAGTGTCCTAGGATTCGAGTCCCTGGATGCGCCGATCCAGCGGACGGGCGATACCGAAATGGTGGTCCCTGGATGCGCCGATCCAGCGGACTTCGGTACCGCGGCCCTTTCCCAGGCGACGGTGAGCAGGGTGGAGGTTCGAGGATTCCCGGGTTTCGGCACCAGCTTGTAGTCGTGCC
>NW_025951190.1:0-11816 GCF_021028975.2 Sphaerodactylus townsendi
CGCACTTGGAGTACTGTGTCCAGTTCTGGTCGCCGCATCTCAAAAAGGATATTGAGGAGATAGAAAAAGTGCAGAGAAGGGCAACAAGGATGATTGTGGGACTGGAGCACCTTCCCTATGAGGAGAGGCTGCAGCGTTTGGGACTCTTTAGTTTGGAGAGGAGACGTCTGAGGGGGGATATGATTGAAGTCTACAAAATTATGCATGGGGTAGAAAATGTTGACAGAGAGAAGTTTTTCTCTCTTTCTCACAATACTAGAACCAGGGGGCATCCATTGAAAATGCTGGGGGGAAGAATTAGAACTAATAAAAGGAAACACTTCTTCACGCAACGTGTGATTGGTGTTTGGAATATGCTGCCACAGGAGGTGGTGATGGCCACTAACCTGGATAGCTTTAAAAGGGGCTTGGACAGATTTATGGAGGAGAAGTCGATTTATGGCTACCAATCTTGATCCTCTTTGATCTGAGATTGCAAATGCCTTAACAGACCAGGTGATCGGAAGCAACAGCCGCAGAAGGCCATTGCGTTCACATCCTACATGTGAGCTCCCAAAGGCACCTGGTGGGCCACTGCGAGTAGCAGAGAGCTGGACTAGATGGACTTTGGTCTGATCCAGCTGGCTTGTTCTTATGTTCTTATGTTCTTAAGATCCAATGTCTTTAATAGTTGCCACTCACGTTCAGACTGCCGTGGTTGTTAAGAAGGCCCAGCAGAGATTGTATTATCTGAGACTTTTAAGAAAACAACAACTGAATGAAAAACTGCTGGTGACCTTCTACCGCTGTGCCATAGAGAGTGTCCTGACATACTGCATCTGTGCATGATTTGCCAGCGCCGTACAGTGGCAGATAGGAAAAGTGCTCCGCTGTACTTCATCTCTGCCCAGAGAATTATTGGATGCCCTCTCTCCTCTTTGGAAGAACTCTATAATTCCCGCTGCTTAAAGAAAGTTCAGAATATTCTGAAAGACCCGTCTCACCCTGCATACTCTATTTTTCAAATATTACCAACTGGCAGACGGTATAGGGTCATAAAAACAAGGACAACTAGGCTCAGAGACAGCAGTGGCGTAGGAGGTTAAGAGCTCGTGTATCTAATCTGGAGGAACTCTGCCGATTCCCAGCTCTGTCGCCTGAGCTGTGGAGGCTTATCTGGGGAATTCAGATTAGCCTGTCCACTCCCACACACGCCAGCTTGGTGACCTTTGGGCTAGTCACAGCTTCTTGGAGTTTCTCTCAGCCCCACCTACCCTGCTACAGGGTGTTTGTTGTGGTAGGGGGGAAGGGCAAGGAGATTGTAAGCTCCTTTGAGTTTCCTACAGGAGAGAAAGGGGGGATATAAATCCAAGCTCTTCTTCTTCTTCTTCTATTCGAGAGCTGTGGCTATGCTGAACTCCATGGTGTCGCATTGACGAGGCTGTGGCTGTGTAGGGGATGTATTGGAAGGGGGATTGTGGAAGATGGGGTGTGAGGACTGCAGAAATGTTCATCGGGGGATGTTTGTATTTTCGTTGTGCGTGCACAATGACATTAAAGTTTATCTTCTCTTAAAAGGATGGACCCAGGCTGCCCTAAGAGGTGAACAACATCAAAGTCTCTTGCATGCTACTACTTTTTCTCCCGATGAAATCGTTTGTCTTTTTTACAATGACAACTGCTGTTCTGCAGCTTCTTGCGCAGGTCAGTCTACGTCGCCTTTTGAATGTAAAATAATCCTTTATGAAGGATTATTAATGATGAATCAACATTTGCCCCTCTCCACAAAGTTCCAGCACTCGGTGGCGCTTTGTCTCCAGCATGCTTATCCTAAACATACTTACGTTGGTTCAGTGGAGCTTATTTCAATATATTCAGGTTGGTATTTTTAGGCTGCAATCAAATGCATATAAGCCCATGAAATTGCTATTTTACTATGCTGGGAAAACATAGAAACACCAGTATGTTCCTTATATGTTTTTCCCAAGGGCCAAATAGCAGTTCTGCGGTACTAGTTCAGGTTAAGAAAATGGTATGTGTGTGTGGATTAATACCCACCCCAAGTGCACCTGAACAGAATCTGGGCCACTTTTGGCTACTATTTACAAGGAACAAAATGCTGAAAAAAATTCAGCCACAGATATTCTAATGCCTAGTCTAATGGGAGGCTTCATCCCAATCCAATCAGGGACGCTTTCTGGATAGGAATGAACATGGATAGGATTGGGCTGCATGGCTAGTGAACACTCAGTGAATATCAAAGAGTGACAGTTGCAAAATCCAAATTTTCAGGCCTTTGATACAGTACACGTTACTTTTATACATATAAGTGGGCAGGTAGATTCATTAAAAAAATGAAACCAAGTTGCTTTTATGGGGTTATTTGCAAAGTGGATTTTAATGATGGTGACGGAGAAGAGAGAAGCCTCTTGAAGCCAGTGCAATGGCTTCTGCTCCCTTTTACATGATTTAAAGGAGGAATTTACTACTGTTCTCAGTGCTTTTTCCTCAGCTGCAGTGTAATTGTGTCATATGCAACTTCTGTTTCCATCTGGAATTGTTGCTCTAGGGCAACCTCACTGAAAATGAGAGCAAGCTGAGTTCAATCCAGATGTTTGCCACTGCTTGAAAAGCATCAGGATTTTATAGTTGGCTGTTCTTATTTGTGGACCCCTTACCTGTCTTGGATGGCGTTTGTGAGGGGGCTGTGATTCCATTTGACAAATGTATGGTCACTGCTGCTGCTGCTGCTTGTCTGGTTGAGCTTCTGCCATATTGTCATTGAAGACTCCTTGGAAGCATTGTCCAGTGAACAGCAATTGTCTGTTTGTGGGCTTGCTATGAGGCTCAGATTGCCCGTACTGTCCTTCCTGAGGTTTACAGAAATGATACCTTTAAATGAAAGAAATAATGTGTAAACATAAGAGAATTAAACTCTGATGCTGTAGACTAAACTGCATTGGAGGTGAAAGAAATGAATCCGTTTGTAATTAATTTCCTTTTACAAATATTAACAATTCCAATGTATTTCAACTGAAAACCTTAGCAAATTACCGAGTTACTTCCCAAATGTTTGTGAATTCAGTTTGTGAGAGTAATAGTTCACTGTTAATAATTGTGAAGTCATTATCTATGTTTGGATAATGTAAAATTTAAATACATATTTCTTAGGACTTTTTGTCATGCATTATGTAACATACAGCATGAAGACTTATGGTTCAAAAGCACAACTCCTTTTCAAATCAATCACTGCGTCAAAAGTTATACATTCTGAACTCACTAATTATGAATTGTCTGAAGTAAACTAACACGTTTGACACAACATTTTATGAAAATAAATATATTGTGAAGTGGACGGCTATTCTTTAGAAGGTACTTGTTTTGGGGTAGTGTCTATAGAACCATTTGCAGCTGTTTCAGAAGCTAAAAACGGTTCAAACGCGGTGTTTAGATCTGTGGTTCTGAGGAGTTAAACATGTCATTTTTTGGAAAACAGCCCTTGGCTTCTTTACAGGCCCTTTTCTTCCATTTTAACATTACCACCTGACCTTCCTACAATTTATTTATACTTTCTTTCTTTCCAGGGTATGCAAGAAAATAACTAACTGCATTCTGAGATTAGATTCCAGCACGTAGATGCTCTGGATTTATGCCAGATTAGGAAGCAAACTAGGTGTCAGGATGTCATGACCCATTTGTAATGTGAGTCCTTGTCAAATTCCTCTAAAATGGGGAATGGAATGGGTGATTTAAACCAGGTATGGGCAGATGAGGGAGGGGAAGCTAAATACTCACCTACCTCAGCTCCCCCTTCCAACTGCTTTTTCCTAGCTGCTTTTCTCCTGACTGAGGTTACTTACAGTCTGAGAGCTCTTTTTGGAAAAATGAGCTGAGGGGGGCATTTTAGGCCATAGTGGCTTTGAAATGTCCCTTCATCTCTTATACCAGTTAATTAAAAAAAATCTAACACAGGTCTGGCACTGATATGAGTTTATCTCTTGGCTTTCATTATTAAATGGGAGGCAATGATTGAGACTTCTTTGGTTTTCAAGCAGTGGGATAACATCACTGAAGGAAGAGTGTAAAAATGGCAATCAAATAAAGTATATTTCTGGACTCAAGAATTTTCTATAAGAATTTTAAAGCTTGCTTTATCTTGTATGTAAATGAGACTTGCTAATTGGCTTTATTGTCTATCCTGGGCTGCTTCCACACCAAAGATTTCCCAGGGTTCAGCCACCCAACTGGGGTGTTTTTTTCTTCATGTCTCTACATAATATCATCCTCCATTTGTGCACAGACTGTTAAACATTTTTAAAAGTTTGTGAAGGAATTGTATTATTTTAATCCAGTGTTATTCAGGCTTGTGGGTTTTAAAAAAACAAACAGAAGAGAATCACCCACAGCACAGCATGCCTAAGAATAAGGAGAGGGAATTGTTGAAGATGTCTGCTACTTTAAAAGGGGGAAGGGGGTGTTAAAAGCATATGCTTTATTTCTGTGCAGCATTACCCATGCTCAATTAAAAAAAAAATTAAAACAGGGTGGGCAGAGAATCCTGAGTCACAGGAGAACATGTTGTGGTGGGAAGGGGGCGTCAGTGTACCTCAAGTGTAAAAATGAAACCACAGATGAGAGCACACAGATTACCATAGGCTGTCTGGAATCTCTATTACAAGGGTGATTCACAAAAAATCGTGAAATTGTAACCAGACTGTAATTGTAACCACAAAAAATAACCCTTGTGTGGAAGCAGTTCTTTAGCCTTTCCTTTATGCATCCAATCTGTTGCCTTGCTTGTTCTTAAATAGGACAGGCCCTTTCCCATTACTGTTCAGATTTCACATATGTGGCAATATGTACAAACCTAAAATAGAAAATCACAGAAAACAGAAGCAGAGGCTGCTTACTTAGAAAGCAGATCTTTTTGGAATATTCTAGAAGATGATCCGCTAAACAGGAGCAACAGTGTTCTGTACCACAATCAGAACAGCCCACGTTATTGTGCATTTGTTTATTTGGATTTTATTTTGCCCTATCATAAGGGCTTGAGATTCAGAGCTATTCCTTGGCTGTTCTCAATGCCTGTTGTGCCAATCACATGTTACAAAATCCATGTGGCAGACGCATGGCTGTCATAAGGACTTTGGGGCAGGCATGTGCCTGGAGCTCTGTGCTTGGAACCCAGTTTCCAGCCACACATGTGGGGGAGTGATTTTGATCAGGACCACAGCACATGGAAAGAAGGGGCTTTAGCTCCTAAGTCTCTTTCTCAGGAAGCCACCGCTTAATTACTGGGGAAACATTGTATTTAGCCATCAACCCTTGTAAGTGTCCTCAATGGGTAAAGGCAACTTTTGAGTGCTGTTTTAGGTTGGGGAGAGTGGAGTGGAGGCGTGGGGAGGCTGAAGTACCTTCTCGCATGTTGCAGTCTCGATCCAAACTGGGCCTGTTTAGGAATTAAGTTCCAGCTGGGTACTTCTAGAGGATTGCCAAAGCTTACAAAATACTGCTTCTGTGATGATTCATGTTGCTCTGTCAAACATAACTTACACAAGGATGCTTTCACATCTGGGGTTTGGCTGTAAGAAAACAGCAGTGGAGCTACTTTGCAGAGGATGCATGAATTCCCCCTCCACCCTTGGATGGACACACCTTAATGTGGTGAGAGGGATTGTGTATGTCAGAGTGTCAGTCTTGTGAGAGAAGTTAGTTTTAAGGTCTTTTTAGTAGGTTTCATAGCTAAACAGGACTCTGATTCTACAGGTTTGTTCCCTGTGGCCACATTCTTTTCAAGCTCTGGACAGCTGCACAGTCCAGCCCATTTGTGCTTTCAGTCAGAACTCAATGTTCAGACCATCTTTCCCCTGTAGCTTTTCTTGTGACTAGCTTCTCCAGTCTCAGACTGTGAAATAATTAAGCTGTATGAAGTTGCTAGCGAAGCAGCTTTTCAAGGAAGGGAAACAATATTAGAGTCTGATTAGACCCATTTAGGATGGGTCTACTCCCAGACTAGCCAGTCCAAAAAGCTTTCAGGCTGCTTTCCCCATGTAGTGAGTAAACTATTTATTTGTAAGTGGTGCAGTACTGTTTCTGAGACTGGAAAGCTTTGAGGCCTGCATACCTGGATAAGTCCTGCAGCACTGCTCAGTGACCACCTGGAGATTCATTCTAATCTTCACCTTTCAACTTACTAATGAAGTGGAATACGAGGCATCTGAACCCAGCTCTCCTGGTTCTACACAGATCCTTTTGTCTGCCTGCTACATTGTATAGGTATCTGGCCCATCATACATGGAACTCTTACCTCGGGGTTCTTAGCTGTGCAGTGGGACTGTAGTATGTTCTCCTCGCATTTCTGTTTACATGCCAGGAGGCATTCACTGCCTGCTCCACATCTTGTTGCTCAAGTTTCAACAGGCCTCTGCTTTTCCTGGTTCTTTTAACTCCACCCATCAACTCCCTTTTAAAGGCACATCTCATCACACTCTAGAAGTTAGTAGATTGCTGGCTTTGTTAAAGCCCTTTAAATTGCAGTAATATTGATATACCTGTGATTGCAGTCATATTGATATTGTAGCCCCTTCCCAAAAATAACACCCCCCAAAAGAAAAGAGGTGCTGAAGTTCTCAACCACACTCTGCTAAAGAAGGGGATTGTGCCCTTAGAACGCATATTCTCTTCCACGCACAGAGAGAGATGTACTTCCTGCTGCCCCAGGAGCACAGAGAGGCTTGTTATTAAATGATTAGCCCACAATTGGTAATTCATACCAATACAGACAGATAACCTGTTGTTAACTGCAATGCTCTGTAAATGAGAGCACGAGGGAAGTGGCTGATCCACCATTTGGAGGTTTTCAAATGCAATAAAAGATAGCGATTTTGCAGTATTTATCTGTTTATATTGAGATATCAATATAATAAATAACAAAAATTGAAGTAATAACAAATCCGAAAAGGGGGCAGGGGAGAGGTGTGCCTGGGAGTGGGAGGTGCTGGTGGTGGGTGGAGGGAAGAGATCCAAAACAAAGCTGTGCTCACTGGCAAATCTGCCCTGCTCTGGTGGCGAAGAAAATTAAAGTCATGCTTAAAGTGTGTCAATTGGCACGGGAAGAATGGAAATGGAAAGCAGGTCTTGAGAAATACATCCATACAAGAAATCTTGCTGTGACAGTCATTTATCCCTGCTGGACAGCAGGCATCTTGTGCATAATGGGCTTCTGTTTCATGCACAGCATGTCCAGAAAGAGAAGGTTAGATAAAAGGTCTGGGAGAGGAACAGTTAGTGGAAGCCATGAACTTCTGGTCATTTCCACTAGAGCTGCATTTTTAAGTTTGTTCTCTGGGTTGTGGCAATCCACACACAGTGCACTGTCAAACTGCTCTGTATTTCACCAGCCTGCCCCCACCCCCCCCACACACTTTAATAGGACACACAGCTCAAAATGCTCATCAGCCTTTTACATATTTACCTGATTCCCAATAAAGCTTCAGTGGTCATAGTTGCAGCCTTGAGAGAGTCTCAAATGACAGATTTCTTATGGGCAAAGCTTGTAGATGAGACAGCTTTGACCTTTTGATGAAAGGCTGGTGACAGCAGTCCCCTTCTTAAGGACACAACAGATGTTACTCAATGAGTGCCTCATTTTCAGTTCCAGCTCTGACTGTCCTCACAGAAGGGCCAGCTGAGAGTCTGCTTCATAGTGGTGGCCTTGCTGATTAGAGAGAATCTCTCTAGGCCATGTGTGCTGCTCACACAAATATGAGCAATTCAGGTCCTATGAGGGGAACTCTGGTAGGGTTGCCAGGAAGAAAAAGCTGCTTCTGTGCCTTTAACACAACACTTTTGATAGCATGAAAATAAGCCTCATCAGGGGCTGATGGGTATGCTACTAAAGGCACAGGAACAAGGTCAGCAAAAAAAGGACAAAAGCTCTGTATAGCTAAATTTATCCCTTTCTCAGATACTAAGAACTGAAGATTTGGTGACATTTGGTCTCAGTTTTCTAATATTAGTCACTCTGGAACAAACAACAGTGATCCTCTACATTTTCACTGAGGGATGAATGTAGTTTGGTAGCTCACCTACAAAGATATTCTCATTTATCCCAGGAAGAGATTTCATCATTAACTTTAGAAGCTTCAGTTTTTCCACTTTAAATATAACAGTAAGGTGGCCTCTAAGAGCAGCATCTTTTTATAGTCTACCAATCTAGTTCTGTAGGTCTGCATTCCCTCATAATCTATTACTAAAATATTTTTCCTCTGCTTCAATTGAGGCCTTTGCACCTGTTGCTTCCATTCTCATAGGTGATTAGCACTTGCAAAACTAGGCCCCTACTCCCTTTCATAGTGGCTGGGAATGAAATACCAGCACAAATATAAGGCACTATGTGCAGCTGGCTGCTTCTATCATGGCTGCTTCCTAGACTTCAGTGTTAAACTAGAAGTGCAGGGAAGGTGCCTGAAAAAAGAAGCTATCAAATTGAATGAAGCTTTGCTGTGATGGTTTCTCATTCTGGCTGTCAGATCTGATCTGGCTAGCTATTTGTGCTGAGGTCAGCACAGAAATCTTTGCAACCTCCTTCTGACTTGTGGGCATTAGGCATGCTGAATCAGCATATTGATCATGCCAGAGCTTCAGTCTCAACAAGAGAGGGAGGAATGCTATATATTCTTGGAATTGAATCACACAATCTAGGATTTGTTTTGTGTTAAACTCGGTGTAAAAGCAGCAGCAGAAGAGTTTTGATTTATACCCCCTTTATCTCCTGTAAGGAGACTCAAATGGCTTACAAACTCCTTTCCCTACCACTCCTCACACCTTGTGAGGTGTGTGTGGCTGAGAGAGCTCCAAAGAACTGTGACTAGCCCAAGGTCACCCAGCAGAAATGTAGGAGTGCAGAAACACATCTGATTTACCAGAGTCCACTTGCTCTTAACCACTACACCACAGTGGACATAGGATACAATATTAAAATCAGCATCACATATTTTATCTAAACCAGGGATGTTTTAAACGTAGCCTAAAAATTATAAGCTGGAAGGGGTGTTATAGACTATATTGTTCAACCTGAGACTTTGCATCTTATATCTTAGGCCTCTGCAATAGATGTGTGCCTGCTTTTTTCTTGAAACCCCAAGAACAATGAACTTTCATTCCACGATGATCAGGTCATGTGCAAAGGGTAAAATGAAGAGTTTCCTACAAAATGAGGGTTTCCTTAATTTGTAACTGCAGCAATGTGGGGGGCCCTTTTCTGTGGCTGGGAGGAGATTTGAGGGAAGTGACTTCTGTTCCCCTGCTGTGGTATCCTCCCATCCTGCCACAGTTGCATTTGGAAACCTGGAGCTAGGTGGATAGGATCACATGAGCCCTTGCCACAGGACTGTCACCTGGCATACAGGGTAACGAGAGTATATGTATATCCACATTATTGGCAATGCCCTTTTGTCATTAGATTTCCAATTATGATCATAATGGAATGGGGAAAAGCAATGGGAAACAGTTCTCATGCTACTGTTGTCTGTGCACACACCCCTGAGTGATTATCAATGGGTCTTTGAAAAGCAACAACAATGCTACCTGAGAATACAGTTCACTCTGCTTGAGTACCAATGAACAGGTATGATATAACTGACCTGATGCAATTACTAATTGGAAAGGCCAGCACATAGTTTTTGCAGAGCTTACTGGAAGGTTGGACTGTATGCATGTAACCCATGTAACTCCCAGTGTGTGTAACGTGCCTTCAGCACTCTGGCTTCTGTAATGCTTTTGCTTTGCTATGATTTTGGATGTACAGCTGAAGAGATCACTGTTTGTTGTAGCTAAATGGTTGCTTTTGCATTCATTTTGCTACTGCTGATGACTCTGTTGGGTTATGTGCATAGCACGTTAGGCAGACAGTGTATTTACAGAAGGTATCCGCATGCCAGAAGCATCTTAGCAATTCTCAGAAGCTGTTTTGCTATGTAGCTTCCCAGCTCCACTCCTGTGTGTATATTTTTAAATTAACAGGCACATTTATTTACTGCCAGGTGCAGTATGAGTCTGGGCAGAAGCTGTCTACAATCTCAAAATGAGTTCTCCAGCAGACAGGCAGCCTTGGGAAAGAAGGTGTCCATAAGGAAAGCCTGTCTCATGGTCATCTAATCTGTCTGGAAATACATAAAAAGAGCTTCCTGCTCAGTAAACAGATTTCCAAAATGCCTCCAATTGGAGTTAGATTCAAATGATGATATCCATGCAAAGTTTTGCAAACAGCCTCATTACATAATGTTCCTTAAGCCCCAATGAAGGTTTGGGGTGCATAAAAATAAAGACAGGGTCCACCTGCAGTTATGAATCAGACAGCTACAGTTATTCCTTCTGATGTTTACCCTGCTCTCCTTTCTCATGGAAAATGTTTTGCTTCTTTCTGAGGCCTTGTTACTATTTTTCCTACATTACATCCTAGGACACTGTAGCACATATTTGTGTTTTGCACATGTGGATTGCAAATGGTTGCATATGAATATCTCAAAATAATAAATTGCAAACTGAAGGGGGGAATAAGTGAGAAAATTAAATGAAGGTTAATTTGCATAGGGTTGGCGCCTTAGCCAACCAGTGTTGTCTTTGAGACCCAGTATGTTGGTTAATGAGCTGGGCTAGGCCTGGGGAGACCAGGATTCAAATCCAATATTTGCCCTGAAACTAGGGTTGTCAACTCTGGGTTAAGAAATACCTGGAGATTATGTGAGTGGAGCTTAGGGAGGGGAAGGGTATCAGCAGTGTATATAATGCCATAGAGTCCACCCTCCAAATTAGCCTTTTCTCCAGAGGCACTGATCCTTGTCATCTGGAGATCAATTGTAGTAGCAGGAGATCTCCATGTGCCACCTGGAGGGTGGCAACCCTACCTGAAACCCAGTGATTCATAACCTAACATACCTGACAGTGTTGGTGTGAGGATAAGGCAGCTCCAGATTCCTCAGTTCAGTCTCTGGAACCAGAGAGGTGGGGCTTTAGTTCAGTCTCTGGAACCAGCAGAGAGGAGTAGCAGCAGTGGAGAAGAAGACTTGGCCAGGAAGAGCAGAGTGACCTGCTGGTGTTCATTTTGGAGGGCTTTTCTCAAAGCCACAGCTTTTAAAACAGTGTATTTTAACAGGGGTTATCTCTTTTTCTCCTTGTAAGGCTCCTGTGAGCTAAGGCTGCTGAACCTGGAAGGTGGGGCTTAACAGGGGTTAACAGAGTTCATCTCTTGTTCCTCTTTGTCCTGGGCTCCTGAGAGGTGGGGCTTTAGGTGGGGCGCGTGCAATTTTAATTTAATTTTTTAAAAAATTAATAAGGACATATTTGACAGATAGTACGTGCAGATAGCTCCAGGGGGGCACTGACTAAAAGCTTAATATTTAAATATCTAAACAAATCAGATATGAAGGCAGAAAGCCAGCAGGGGGATGGGGGCTTTCCAGTGTTTTGCACTGAGTGTCACATGTATGACTATCTGCCACTAGGACAGAAGTCGTGGGTGTGCCCTCGCTGCAGTGAGCTCCTGGCACTCAAGGAATGTGTGCGTTCTCTTGAAACCAAGGTGGCAGACCTGGAGAAGCTGAGAGAGGCAGAGAGGGTGACAGGCTTTCAGGCTTTCAGGGACCTAACAGCCGGGTCTCACTCCCAAGGTGACATCTCTTCAGATGTCATGGAGATAAAAGGCAAACTCTATGCTGGGGATCATTAGAAAAGGAATTGATAATAAAACTGCAAAGATTGTCATGCCCTTATATAAAGCAGTGGTGCGACCGCACTTGGAGTACTGTGTCCAGTTCTGGTCGCCGCATCTCAAAAAG
>NW_025951191.1:0-11807 GCF_021028975.2 Sphaerodactylus townsendi
CTATAGCATGGGAGTAACAATGGAGATAGCAAGGTCACTGGTGGGAGCATCTGAAGAAACTATGAAAATGAACAGAACTTGGCTGCCAGTGTTGAAAAATACTAGAGTCAAGACAGTGTCTAACCAGCTCCACACAAACATAGGATGACTATAGACAAAGGAAACAAAGGCCAGGATATTTCTATTCAGGTATATATACTCCACTTGCTTTCCCAACATCAGATGCTGCCAGAACACGGCCATACAACCCGGAAACCATACAGCACCCAAGTGATTCCGGCCGTGAAAGCCTTCGACAATACGATCTCTAGATTTTCAGAGATCAGTTCTCCAGAAGGAATGGCAGCTTCAATGGTTGGGCTGTTCCTTCATGTCCTCACTGAGGTCCCTCCTGCCCCAAAACTCTGCCTTCCCTGCCTTCTTGGAAAGCCAGCCTCACCTGAACCCTTATCTTCACTGACTCTTTCCTTCCAAGGCCCTTGCCTCCTCCTCCTCCTCCATAATCCATGTCCAGCGTGAACACCTAAACAGCTGAGACCTTCTATCCAGCCATTTGTTGACACAGAAGTGACTTCATTTCACCAGCAAAAGGGAAGCCATTTGTGTGCAGAGTTGCCACACATCCCCGCTTGCCGCCAGAGGAGAATGGAGGAATACATCCAAGGGTGTTTTTCCACTTACCTTTTGCTGCGTGCAAGTAGCGCGGGGTCCCCCGTGCCTCCTCACTACAGGGGCGGCGACAACGCAGCCGCCCTGACGCTGCTGCTGTCACACCCCCTCAGCGCGCGTCATTGCAGGCGCTCTTTGCAGTGGCGCCTTTTGATGACCCCGCGCAGAGCCGGGGCGCGCCACAAATGATGCTGAGAGAAGTGAGCAGCAAGGCGGAGGCGAGGTAAGTGGGAAAATGACCCAAGTTGAAAGCCTCCAAGAGATTTAGAGATGGAGGCTGGGGAGGACAGGGATCTCAGTGGGGTACGAACGATGCCAGACAGTCCACCCCTCCAAACGCATCCAATTTCTGTAGGGAAACTGGTATCTCTATTTGGGCGTGTCTTCCTGTCTTTGACCCCTTCCGCACATGCAAAATAATGCGTTTTCAAACCACTTTCACAACTGTTTGCAAGTGGATTTTGCCATTCCGCACAGCTTCACAGAGCACTGAAAGCAGTTTGAAAGTGCATTATTCTGCATGTGCGGAAGGAGCCTCTGACCTTTGGGCTTTTTTCATAACAGGAATTGATCTGGGCCCTTTCCTTGTGCGTATGTTTGTTTTGTCTTTGCGTTCAGGCTTTCATGCTGGAGTCCGCACAAGCCTATAACGCTTTTTGGATTGGCTTGTTCCGCAGTACCGCCAGCGCACCTTGGCTGTGGGAGGACAATAGCACCTTCTCAAGTGACCTGTAAGTACTCGGGCTTTCGGTGGCAGAAAGGGAGAGGGCCCAGGTGGCAGCCAGGAACTTGACAAAGCCAGATTTCTCCCAGAGAGTGGTGAACAGCCAGTGGGTGAGCAGCTAGCAGATGAGCAGCACACCCTAGAGTGGGGAAGACTGGACCTCGCAGTGGCTGCTGGAACCTTGCAATGGTGCCAGATTCCTGCAGGGGAGTTTACCTGCGCAGCAGTCCAGGCAAGAGGCTTCCTGCTAGCTAGAGGGACTCTTCGTCCCCAGCTTGCTTGCTTGGCCTGCAAAATGTGTCCCGCATGCAACACAGGGCAATGGTTCCTGGGTTAAACGATACGTCTGCCCAGAGGTGGGATCCAGCAGGTTCTCATAGGTTCCCGAGAATAGGTTACTAATTATTTGTGTGTGCCGAGAGGGGGTTACTAATGGGTGATTTTGCCACGTGATTTTTGCCTTAGTTACGCCCCTCCTCTCAGCAGCAGCGCGCAGTACTGGAAGCAGTCTAGCAGGAGGTGCACCGGCATGCGTGGCAGCCTGCGCCTGCGTGCATTCGTTTCCCGCCCAAGGACCGGCGCAGTGGCTGTGTCCTTGCCACAGCCCCGCCCAGGAATGCCCCACCCCCAGAATGCCTGGCCACGCCCCATCGTGCCCTGCCCAGCCCCATTGGTGCTATGCCACAGTTTGAATCCCACCACAATGGAAATCTGTTACTAAAATTTTTGGATCCCACCACTGCTTCTGCCCCCCAAGATACGCCAGTTTCTGAAAGCAGGATTTGGTGAGGCAACAGATACCAGTGGGGTATAATACCATAGATTCCACAATCCAAAAGCAGCCATTTTGTCCAGGGTAAGTGATCTCTGTCATATGAAGTTCCACAGTAATTTCAAGAGATCGCCAAGCCTCACCTGTAGGTGGCCACCCTCTCTAGGTAAGGAGAATCATGCCCGAGTTTGAAGTGCTCTGGGCCGAGTAGATCTTCAATTCTAGGAAATTATGTACATCCTGGGCTTTTCTTTTTAAAAAACCAACAAACCTGTAAATAAAGATTTTTCTCTTACAGGTTTAAGATTCCTGAAGACGGCTCCAGCAATTACCCGATTTGTGTGTCTATCCAGGGTGGGAATCTAATTGCTTCGGATTGTTCGGGGTACCGGTTCTGCATCTGTGAGAAAGTGGCAGCTCCAGCAAATCTAGAGCATAACTAAGACATAGAACTTCCAAAGTAACCAGATATTGAATGGATTTGAATTTTCTGTTAATATACCAGAGATGAAGTAACATTTTAGCAGAGCAGCCTTACTCATCAATATTAGTTTCAGGCAGTACCAAAACGCCGAAGTCACAACAGTCAGACTCAGTGGTGGGATCCAAAAATTTTAGTAACAGGTTCCCATGGTGGTGGGATTCAAACTGTGGCATAGCGCCAATGGGGCTAGGCGGGGCACGACGGGGGTGTGGTGGGGCATTCCGGGGGCGGGGCATTCCTGGATGGGGCTGTGGCAAGGACACAGCTGCTGTGCCTGACCTTGGACGGGAAATGAATGCACACAGGTGCAGGCTGCCACGCACGCCGGTGAACCTCCTGCTAGACTGCTTCAAGTTCTACGCGCTACTGCTGAGAGGGGCGTAACTATGGCAAAAATCACGTGGCAAAATCACCAATTAGTAACCCCCTCTCGGCACACACAAATAATTAGTAACCTACTCTAGGGAACCTGTGAGAACCTGCTGGATCCCACCTCTGGTCAGACTCTTCTAAGCTGTCCTCTTGCTTCATTGAATTCTCTTTCATTTCCTTCTCTTGCCCATCTATGGCCCCTTCCTCAAATATCATCTGATTCAGGTTTGATTCTTGGTTATGCACATGTTTTGCCTTCTTCTACAATCATCCTACCTCAGATCAGAGAGTCCCCGTGGTTTTCGAACCCTGTTTGACTTTTTTTCTCATATATGTTAGGTTTTTTTCAGATTTTCTCACTCCTCCCTGCCTTCCCTTGTCCACACTGCAGCACTTCTTCCCACTCTTTGGGCTACTTTTTCAAAACAATCAGAGGGGTATTTAAAATTATTATTTTAATGATGAAGTAACACTGGACCAAAAACAGCACACACGTGTACACACACAAAACGGTGTCAGGCAACCTCCCAAAATTATTTTTATTAGCAAGCCTTTATTGGCATAGACAACAGTACAACAATAATAAAAAACGGATTAAAAAGCATATACAAAACAGGAAATAAATGTTAGGTCGAAGGAAATCTACTGGCGTTTAGTAATTTCCAGGAGAAAGTCTGCCACTATCATACAGAGAGAAGGATCAGGGTTGTCCAACAAGTAGTGTAATCTAATTAAATTGGGGAGATGGGGTAAATGTAAAGGAGTAAGATTCACATACTTGGATCTGATTTCCTTGAATCTGAGACAGTGTAGTAATTGGTGGGCCAGAGATTCAACTGAGCCATCATTACACGGCCATAATCTTTTAGCCTTTTCTTGCTTATTAAATCTGCCATGTAACAAGGCAGAAGGCATAACATTAAACCTGGCGAGCATTATGGCTCTTATTTGAACGGGGTTGTTATACATTTTTTTTAAAAAAAGAATCCCATGCTGTAACCGTTCTTGCCCAAAACTGATGGCACCTTATTCTACCTTCTCAGATACAAGATTCTGCCACTCTGGATATTGAAAGAGCTAACAAGGAAATCGACATGCTTCGAAAGCAGTATGAAGCCATGTCTCAGGAGCTAAAAGAAGCCGTCCAGGAAGCAGAAGTTGCCAAGTGCAGGCGAGATTGGGCCTTCCAGGAACGTGGAAAGAACACAGAAAGAACTAGGACAGTGATGGCGAACCTTTTTGAGACCGAGTGCCCAAATTGCAACCCGAACCCCACTGATTTATCGCAGAGTGCCAACCCGGCAATTTAACCTGAATGCTGAGGTTTTAGTTTAGAAAAAACCGGTTGGCTCCCTCTTCCTCCGCCCCACCCGCTCGAGCAGGGGCCAGCCTGCTCTAGCCTCCAGCAAGTCCCGTGCACACTGCTCTGTGCCTCTCTAGCATCTCTGCCTCCTCTGTGCCCCACTCCCCCCCCCCGTTGGGCAGCAGCCACCGGAGCACAGGAGCACCGGAGCCAAATCCTCCCTGCTCACCGTGGTGTGTGCACGTCGTGCTCAGTGGCCCAGGCCAGCCTAGATGTGTGTGTGTGTGTGTGTAATTTTCTGCCTCCCACATGACAACTCTGTGTGTGCGTGCCCACATAAAGGGCTCCGAGTGCCACCTCTGGCACCCGTGCCATAGGTTCGCCATCACTGAACTAGGAAGTGACAAGTGGGCAAAGTGGCAGATTGGATCAGCTAGGGACTTTGCAGGGGGAGAATCCATGTACAAACAAAAAACAGTCAGAACAACACACTGCAGAGCAGGGGTGGGCAATTATTTTTTCCATGGGGCCGCATAAGAAACAGAAAAATATTGTGGAGGGCCGGGCCAACAGGCTGAACTCAATTCTGCATAATCGGGGCTGATAAGCGACAGACAGGTGCACAGAGCAACTTGGAATCAGTGGCCACAGTTCTGCACACAACACTATTTGGCACAAAGAATCACAGGCTTAACCGATCTGCACAGTTGTCCACTGTGGCCATCCAGCAAGTGGGGAGACTCAAGTCCCTTGACCTACTTTTTTCATTGACTGGCGCTTTTGAAAGCCCCGCAGAAGCAGGCAGCCAAGGCAACCGGCTTCTGCGGGGCTTTCAAAGGAGGGGATCGCCCCAGAAGCCACTGCGCGAGGGGGGAAGGGGGAGGGTTAGCGTGAGCAGCGCGGTTCTAAACAGGTCCTCTTAGGCCAGGGCCAAGTCTGTCATAAGGGCCAGTCAGGGTCATCCGGCGGGCCGGATGTGGCCCCCGGGCCGTATAATGCCCAGGTCTACTGTAGAGCATACAACCATGGGTGAATTGTGCTGCATAAAAGTCCTATAACTCCCAATGGATCCAGCACAGAAAACTTCAGGAAATACTGTAAAATCACATGGTACATAGACACAATAACAGACTAAGGCTCCTTCCGCACATGCAGAATAATGCATTTTCAAACTGCTTTCAGTGCTCTTTGAAGCTGTGCGGAATAGCAAAATCCACTTGCAAACAGTTGTGAAAGTGGTTTGAAAACGCATTATTCTGCGTATGCGGAAGGGGTCTAGGTTTCAACCGCTGCTGATCCTGGGCCTACCCTTAATTCCAAATCAAGCCCCTGTGATGGCCAGTTGTTTGTTTAGCTTCCCGTCCACCCTGTCCCCGCTACCAGTAGTCGTGAACAGGTCGATTTTAATTATGGTATGGTTTTGCAAGTCAGTAAGGTAATTTTAACAAATTACTGTTATTTGTTTTAACAAATTACTGTGCTGCATTATGTGCTGCTATTCTACAGGAAGCCAGAGGAGGCCAAATAAGATTTTGAGGTAAATTTTGACTACGGGCGTTTCCCCACTTGCCACGACCCCCCTATTTTCTGGCGCGCACTTGGGCTTCCCCACGGTCCCGCGCCATTTGGAAGAGTGCCAAGAATGACGCGCGCTGAGGGAGCGCGACAGCGGCAGCGTCGGGGCGGCTGCGTTGTCGCCGCCCCTGTAGTGGGGAGTGCCGGGGGACCACGTGCTACTTGCCTACAGTAGCGTGGGGCAGAAGATAAGTGGGAAAACACCCTACTTCTCCCGTGCTTCAGTGGTTCATACCAACACCTTCCTTTCAAAACACAAAAAAGATAAGTCTCTTGATCTGCTCTAGCAGATGCTTAATAGTTTGGTGGTTCAGGCAAGGAAAGTCACAAATTATTAGTTATTTACAGCAAGTGGTTCTCAACCTGGGGGTCGAATGACCCTTTCACAGGGGTTGCCTAAGATTCTCTGCATCAGTGTTCTCCATCTGTAAAATGGATAAATGTTAGGATTGGGGGTCACCACAACATGAGGAACTGTATTAAAGGGTCGCGGCATTAGGAAGGTTGAGAACCACTGATATAGAAGAATTCTGCTTTAAAGCAGTTACAAGTTTACATACCTGCAACTTTAATCAACAGATAGGGTGTTTCTTTCAGAAAGAGAGAGAGAGCGCATTTTTCAGAGAGAAGCATTTTATCTGGAACATCACCTTAAACCCGAAAGTATCAACATATAGAAATAAGAGTTAATTTGTGTTAATTGCTCCATAAGTCACTGAGCCACTATTTCCTTAAGGTAACAGAGGGTACATGGTCTATTCATGTTTTTGTTTTATCAGCTTCTTGACCTACATGTACCTTTACTCTAGATATAAGAGTTCTTTTTCCTTAACCAGACAAAATCTGTTCTGGTATTTTACCCTGTTTCTCTGTTGCTTCCCCAAGCCCTGGAGGGGGAAACTAGAGGTCATATGTCACAAATCAATTTTTTTTCCATTTCATCCCATCCATGCTCTTCTGTAGGCTGAATGGACATAATGAAAAGGAATAATCCTTTATTTTTAACAGTTACATAGAGTGAACAGGTGCATTCGTATAGTTTATGAGTGATAAATTCACTTACCTATCAATATTCCACCTTTGACCCAGCTGTTCAAAATACAGGAACCTGTCCCCTTTCATGTCTGGTCATTCTTCATGTGTTCCTCAGTTTTTGTTTCTCCACTTCTCATTCAGAGGAAACCCCGGAAGAGAATGGGGGAGCGGGGGAGATCTTTTCCTCCTTTAGGCTGAGGGTTACACAGTTGCTGGCCCATCCCGGCAGTTGGATGAACATCCTAATCCATGACAAATAAAACAAATAAAATGATTTTAAATATGGTTTGAGTTTGCAAGTGGTCATTAAGGTAATTTTAACAAATAATTGTGCTGCATTTCGTGCTTTGCAAGGAAAAAATAAGATTCATGGGACAAAATTTGCCCTTTGCGAGGAAAAATAAGATTTACAGGATAAAATTTACTCCAAATATTTCTGCCTCAGAACATTTTGACAGCTGCAGAACAGCCTAATGTGTTCCGGAGTCTCTATATGGTCACTCTTTTCTCTATTTGGCACACTTTTGAGACTCATTTGCAACAACCTGATATAAAGTGCAATAAGTGATACAATACAAACATATACAAATCCTTCCCACTACTACTGTGGGAAGGATTTGTATATGTTTGTATTGTATCACTTTATATCACACTAGCGGGCCCAGCCACGCGTTGCTGTGGCAATTGTCTTTCTCATCACAGTCCGCACCCCACATAGATGTCCATGCAGGTCCAATGAACCCCAGCATAGCCTTTTGGGGTGGTCAAATGGAATCCCTCTTTCCCTTTTCAATGCACATCGTTATATGGTGCTGTCTTGTTTTTTTAGTATAAGGTAACCCTTCCCATTCCACCACGGAACTGTCCAGAGTGCGAATCCCGCTGTCCATGAGGCTGGTTGACACGCACAGTCCTGGCTTGGGTAAGGCAGAACTGGGGCAAGCAGGCTATCCCAGTCAGGCAGCAGAGGCAGGGTGGCGAGGCGCTCAGATCGAGGCCAGCTCCCTGGGTTCGTAAAGGGCCACGTGCAAAAGAAGCGGAGCCAGTAGCGTTGGTTCGCCCCCACCCCGTGGATTTTCTTAGAAGAAAAAGGCAAACTCCAACTCGCTTTTAGTAAAAGAGAGCTGTGGCGAATATGGGTGAGGAAGTGGGTAAGTGGTGGTTGGATGTGAGGGAGGGCAGAATGAGGTGTGTGAGGATGAGCTGGATGTGTAGTGGGTGAGGCACAGAGAGTGAAAGTTACCTGCCTGTGGGGGGGGGGAACCCCACCTGATGTCTCACACGACAAAGTATGTATGTGTTTCATTTCCACTCGTATTACCTACCAGTATTACCTATTTACTGTTTTCACTGCTCATCTCTGCCCATCTGTGTAAACATTCTAAGCCCTCATCCCAAGCCCTCAGGCCACAGACAGACAGGCTGCACGAACGTTCTAAGGGTGACAGTTAAACACAAACAGCTTCATGGCCTAGTGAGCCAGGAAAAAGACGTTTTACCTGGCTCAGGTATGGAATTTCAGTGATTTGAAGGTCCGAGTACCTGCCCGCAACAGGGAGGGACATCCTGTGAAAATTTGGGGGCGATCCGTCCAGCAGCTTCTGAGGGAGACCATCAGAGACAAACACACTGTTAGATTTTTATATATATAGATTGTAGTTGCACATAAATAGCGGTTGATGCAATGCAATTTGTGGTTGTTGATGTGTTAGAACGTTGCATCAGTTGATTGATTATTACACTTTTGAGATTGCCACAGACAACAAAGAGGTTTTCCAGATGGACATAATATCCCGGGGAAAACCAGGATCATACATATGGGGCTGTTTGTATCTTGATTTCTCCCTCCGCATTGCTGCCCATTATCATGTTTAGACCGGGAGGAAGAACTCCAGGCGATTACACACGGCTCCCGGTTTAGTTTCATTTTCCATGCCATTGTTGCCACGCATGCGCGAACTGTCCTGTTTTTCCGATGTTCTGATTGGCTGCAGGTGGCAAGGTGGGGAAAATAAACTGGTCCATCTCCCACGGTGTTTGCATGGGAGCAGGAGCAGTGCAGGGTTTTCCAAAAGGACTACTAATTTGGTGGGTTTTGAAAGCAGCGGGATAATGGAAATCTCACCAGGCGGGCCCGAGTTAGGTCCGGAAGCCATGCG
Source organism: Sphaerodactylus townsendi (assembly GCF_021028975.2). NCBI lineage: Eukaryota > Metazoa > Chordata > Lepidosauria > Squamata > Sphaerodactylidae > Sphaerodactylus > Sphaerodactylus townsendi. Next base: position 9,094 of record NW_025951191.1, read on the forward strand.
GAAGTCATGGCTGAACCGGGATCTTTCACCTCCTTATCCCAGGTTATTATGTTTGTGCAGAAAACGCCACAGGGTTTCTTTAATGTGGGGTTAAAAAAATAGCCCAGACCAGGAGGTGTCACACAAGTGTCACACAAGTGTGGTGTCACACAAGGCACAAAATTCCTGGTGACTGCTTGTATGGTTTGGGGCCCTACTGACAGCGATGATTACCTCAGAAAGGGCTCTCCCGCCTTTCTCCATCCTTTCACACAAGAAGCTCTCTTTTTTTTGGAGCGATAATGATCTTTTTATTGTATTTGAAATTCTTGGCACTGGTTTTATGCCTAATAAAGGTTTTGGATTTGGATTTGGATTTGGATTTGAAGAAGCTCTTTTATGGTTGAGGACCTCGTTTACCAGATAGCCACTGAATCACACTTTTTGAGGAAAAATAAGATGAAATTTACTCCAAACGTTCCTGGCTCAGATGATCCCAACAGCAGCAGAACAAATAATTGTTCCAGAGTCTCTATACAGCTACTCCCACATTCACAGGCTTACTATGTGTAATCTGCCATGACTCCAAATGAGAAAGGGAACTACAAATGTACTGGAATTGAGACTGGTAGCCATAAATCGACTTCTCCTCCATAAATCTGTCCAAGCCCCTTTTAAAGCTATCCAGGTTAGTGTCCATCACCACCTCCTGTGGCAGCATATTCCAAACACCAATCACACGTTGCGTGAAGAAGTGTTTCCTTTTATTAGTCCTAATTCTTCCCCCCAGCGTTTTCAATGAATGTCCCCTTGTTCTAGTATTGTGAGAAAGAGAGAATGCATAATTCCCCATGCATAATTTTATAGACTTCAATCATATCCCCCCTCATAAGTCTCCTCTCCAAACTAAAGAGTCCCAAACGCTGCAGCCTCCCCTCATAAGGAAGGTGCTCCAATCCCTCAATCATCCTCGTTGCCCTTCTCTGCATTTTTTTCTATCTCTTCGATATCCTTTTTGAGATGTGGCAACCAGAACTGAACACAGTACTCCAAGTGCGGTTGCACCACTGCTTTATATAAGGGCATGACAATCTTTGCAGTTTTATTATCAATTCCTTTCCTAATTATCCCCAGCATAGGGTTTGCCTTTTTCACAGCTGCCATGCATTGAGTTGACATTCCCATGGAACTATCAACTAAGACGCCCAAATCCCTTTCCTGGTCTGTGACTGATAGCACTGACCCCTGTAGCGTGTATGTGAAGTTTGGATTTTTTGCCCCTATGTGCATCACTTTACATTTTGCTACATTGAACTGCATTTGCCATTTCTTAGCCCACTCACCTAATTTATCAAGGTCCGCTGGGAGCTCTTCGCAATCCTTTGCGGTTCTCACCACCCTACAGCAGACTGTGTGAAAATGGGCATGTTTGGATAATATGGACTGAAATAAATGGATGGTCAGAACTGATCTCCAAGGCACTGAAATAAATGGATGGTAAGCGTACTTCTCCATGTTCCAAAACAAGATGCTTTCTATATTATTACCAGTATCTGAGTGTTTGGTCAGTCCTGATTTTAAGCACTGTTTGCTGACAGCTGTTCCAGAATGATAGGTGGGGGGGGGACTAGGATTCCAATAAGGTTTCCAGACCCTCAATGGGGGCAGGACATTTTCTGCTTTGGAGTCCCTCCCCCAGCACCATTCAGATGGAAAAGGATTCATGAAGTTGCTAACATTCAGGTGCTGGCTGGAGATCTCCTGTTTTAAAACTGATCTCTAAGGAACAGAGATACGTTCACTTTGGAGGAAATGGTTACTTTGGTTACTTTGGAAGGCGGATGCTATGGCATTAAACTCCATTAAAATCACTGCCCTCCTCAAACTCCACCCTGTTTAGTTTAGTTTATTCAATTTATATACTGCCCTCCCCCGAAGGGCTCAGGGCGGCACACAACAATATCATAAGTGACAATATCAACATCAGCAATATCAATACTAGCAAACATCAATAAGCATCACAATATACAAGAAAAATTCATAGACATTAGGCCCCACCACCAGAATCTCTACGGCTCATTCCGCACACGCAAAATAATGCACTTTCAAGCTGCTTTCACAACTGTTTTTGCCATTCCGCACAGCTTCAAAGAGCCCTGAAAGCAGCTTGAAGGTGCATTATTCTGCGTGTGCGGAATGAGCCTACCTATTTCTTTTCCGGTGCTGTAACTCCATTTGGAGGGGCTTTGCAGGTGGCTGGGGGATTTTTTTCTGTCTTCCTGTGTCACCTAAAAGCCACATGGAGGTGGCATGGCAGCATTTCACCAGCTCTGTCATGGTCGCCTCAGGCTTTGGATGGGGCTTCCAGAACACACACACACACACAGTCTCATAAAATCCTGAACCCAAATTTTATATTTAAAATTAACAAGAATGAAACACTCAAATGTATCATTCTTCCTATCTCCCCACTTAGGAATGAAGCCCCTTAGAGACTCTGTAAATGGCCGAGAGGCCTGTTGCAGAGTTACGTCAGGGGAAAGGTCATGGGTTCTACTGTAAACAGAAAACAGAGTTGTCACATTTGATATTTGGATTAAGATACCACTTAAGAACAAGAGGTTGGCTCACTGAAGGTTTTAACGCTTTTTCCTGATCAGCTGCTCTCTTCTGTTTAGCTCCGGTCTCAGCAGAATGACATAGCATTTGGGGAAAAAGATGCAGCCTAGTAAGCC
>NW_025951192.1:0-11807 GCF_021028975.2 Sphaerodactylus townsendi
CACCCACCCGGGATGCTTTTCCGGACACCCTCCCGGTGGCCGGACACCCTCCCTTGTCCGGCCACCCACCTGTGAGGCTTGTCCGGCCACCCTCCCGGGAGGCTTAACCGGCCACCCCCGGGAGGCTTGTACGGCCACCCAACCGGGAGGCTTGTCCTGACCCCCACCTGGGAGGCTTTTCGGGACACCCACCCGGGAGGCTTGTCCGAAAACCCTTCCGGTGGCTGGACACCCACCCTTGTCCGGACACCCACCCTTGTCCTGCCACCCTCCCGGGGGTCTTGTCCAGCCACCCTCCCAGGAGGCTTGTCCGGACACCCACCCGGGAGGTTTGTTTGGACAACCTCCCGATGATCAGACACCCACCCTTGTCTGGCCACCCACACGGCAGGCTTGTCCGGACACCCTCCCGGTGGCCGACACCCACCCTTGTCCGGCCAGCCTCCCGGGCGGCTTGTCCGGCCACCCTCCTGGGAGGCTTTTCCGGCCACCCTTCCGGGAGGCTTTTCCGGCCACCCTCCCGGGAGGCTTGTCCGGACACCCACCCGGGAGGCTTGTCTGTACACCCCCCCGGGAGGCTTGTCTGACCACCCACCCGGGAGGGTTGTTTGGACACCCCCCCGAAATACTTGTCTGGACATCCTCCCGGGAGGCTTGTCTGGACACTCTCCCGGGAGGTGTGTCTGACCAAACACCTGGAAGGCTTGTCCAGAAACCCTCCTTGTGGCCGGACACCCACCCTTGTCCGGCCACCCTCCCGGAAGATTTGTCCGGCCACCCTCCCGGGCGTCTTGTCCGGCCATGCTCCCGGGAGGAATGTGCAGACACCCACCCGGTAGGCTTGTCCAGTCACCCACCGGCGATGCTTTTCCGGACACCCTCCCGGTGGCCGGACACCCTCCCTTGTCCGGCCACCCACCCGGGAGGCTTGTCCGGCCACCCTCCCGGTAGGCTTAACCGGCCACCCCCCGGGAGGCTTGTACGGCCACCCACCCGGGAGGCTTGTACGGCCACCCAACTGGGAGGCTTGTCTGACCACCCACCTGGGAGTGTTGTTTGGACACCCTCCCGGTTGGTTTGTCCGGCCACCCTCCCGGGAGGCTTGTCCGGCCACCCTCCCGGTAGGCTTAACCGGCCACCCCCCGGGAGGCTTGTACGACCACCCACCCGGGAGGCTTGTACGGCCACCCAACCGGGAGGCTTGTCTGACCACCCACCTGGGAGGCTTGTCCGGCCAACCTCCCGGGAGGCTTGTACGGCCACCCACCCGGGAGGCTTGTCCGGCCACCCACCCTGGAGGCTTGTCCGGACACCCACCCGGGAGGCTTGTCTGAACACCCTTCTGGTGGCTGGACACCCACCCTTGTCCGGACACCCACCCTTGTCCTGCCACCCTCCCGGGGGTCTTGTCCAGCCACCCACCCTGGAGGCTTGTCCGGACACCCACCCGGGAGGCTTGTCTGAACACCCTTCTGGTGGCCGGACACCCACCCTTGTCCGGACACCCACCCTTGTCCTGCCACCCTCCCGGGGGTCTTGTCCAGCCACCCTCCCAGGAGGCTTGTCCGGACACCCACCCGGGAGGCTTGTTTGGACAACCTCCCGATGACCAGACACCCACCCTTGTCTGGCCACCCACCCGGGAGGTTTGTCTGGACACCCTCCCGGTGGCCAACACCCACCCTTGTCCGGCCAGCCTCCCGGGCGGCTTGTCCGGCCACCCTCCTGGGAGGCTTTTCCGGCCACCCTCCCGGGAGGCTTGTCCGGACACCCACCCGGGAGGCTTGTCTGGACACCCACCCGGTTGGTTTGTCCAGCCACCCTCCCGGGAGGCTTGTCTGGACACCCCCCCCGAAATACTTGTCCGGACACTTTCCCGGTTGGCTTGTCTGGCCACCCACCTGGGAGGCTTGTCCGGACTCCCTCCCAGGAGGCTTGTCCGGCCACCCACCCGTGAGGCTTGTTTGGACACCCTCCCAGTGGCCGGACAACCACCCTTGTCTGGCCACCTACCCGGGAGTCTTTTCTGCCCACCTACCCGGGAGGCTTGTCCGGACACCCACCCGGGAGGCTTGTCTGACCACCCACCTGGGAGGCTTGTTTGGACACCCTCCTGGGAGGCTTGTCCAGCCACCCTCCCGGGAGGCTTGTCCGGACACCCCCTCCGAAATACTTGTCCGGACATCCCCCCGGGAGGCTTGTCCGGACACTCTCCTGGGAGGTGTGTCCGGCCAAACACTTGGAAGGCTTGTCCGGAAACCCTCCTTGTGGCCGGACACCCACCCTTGTCCTGCCACCCTCCCGGAAGATTTGTCCGGCCACCCTCCCGGGCGTCTTGTCCGGCCATCCTCCCGGGAGGCATGTCCAGACACCCACCCGGTAGGCTTGTCCGGCCACTCACCCGGGGAGCTTGTCTGGACACCCACCTGGGAGGCTTGTCCGGACACCCTCCCAGTGGCCGGACACCCACCCTGGTCCAGCCACACACCCGGGTGGCTTATCCGAACACCCACTGGGGAGGCTTGTCCACACAACCACCCGGGAGGCTTGTACGGCCACCCTTCCGGGATGTTTGTCCGGCCACCCTCCCGGGAGGCTTATCCGGCCACCCACCCGGGAGGCTTGTCCGGCCACCATCCTGGGAGGCTTGTCCGGCCACCCACCCGGGAGGCTTGTACGGCCACCCTCCCGGGATGTTTGTCCGGCCACCCTCCCGGGAGGCTTGTCCGGCCACCCTTCTGGGCGTCTTGTCCGGCCATCCCGCCGGGAGGCTTGTCTGGACACCCCTCCCAGTGGCCGGACAACCACCCTTGTCTGGCCACCTACCCGGGAGTCTTGTTCGCCCACCTACCCGGGAGGCTTGTCCGGCCACCCACCTGGGAGGCTTGTCTGGCCATCCACCCGGGAGGCTTGCCCGGCCACCCTCCCGGGAGATAGTTTTCCGGCCACTCTCCTGGGTGTCTTGTCCGGCCACCCACCCAGGAGGTTTTTCCATACACCTTCCCTGGAGGCTTCTCCGAACACCCACTGGGGAGGCTTGTCCACACACCCACCTGGGAGGCTTGTCCGGCCACCCTCCCGGTTGGCTTGTCCTGCCACCCTCCAGTGAGGCTTGTCCGGCAACCCTCCCGGGAGGTTTGTCCAGCCACCCTCCAGCGAGGCTTGTCCGGCTACCCTCACGGTAGGCTTGTCTGGACACCCTCCCGGGACATTTGTCCGGCCCCCTCCCCGGCATCTTGTCCGGCCACCCTCCAGTGAGGCTTGTCCAGAAACCCACCCGGGAGGCTTGTCCAGCCACCCACCTTGGAGGCTTGTCCGGACACCTACCTGGGAGGCTTGTCCGGCCACCCACCCGGGAGGCTTGTCCGGACACCCACCTGGGAGGCTTGTCCGGACACCCTCCCAGTGGCCAGACACCCACCCTGGTCCCGCCACATACCCGGGAGGCTTGTCCAGCCACCCACCCAGGAGGCTTGTCCGGACACCCACAAGGGAGGCTTGTCTGGCCATCCACCCGGGAGGCTTGCCCGGCCACCCTCCCGGGAGATAGTTTTCCGGCCACCCTCCTGGGTGTCTTATCCGGCCACCCACCCAGGAGGTTTGTCCAGACACCATCCCGGGAGGCTTGTACGAACACCCTCCCGGGAGGCTTGTCCGAACACCCTCCAGCGAGGCTTGTCCGGACACCCTCCCGGGACATTTGTCCGGCCACCCTCCCGGCCACCGGATACCCTCCTGGTGGCCGGACACCTACCCTTGTCCGGCCACCCTCCCGGAAGATTTGTCCGGCCACCCTCCTGGGCGTCTTATCCGGCCATCCTCCCGGGATGCTTGTCCAGACACCCACCCGGTAGGCTTGTCCGACCACCCACCCGGGAGGCTTGTCCGGCCACCCACTCGGGAGGCTTGTCTGGAAACCCTCCCGGGAGGCTTGTCCAGCCACCCTTCCGGGATGTTTGTCCGGACACCCTCCCTCTGGCCGGACAACCACCCTTGTCTGGCCACCCACCCAGGAGTCTTGTCCGCCCACCCACCCGGGAGGCTTTTCCGACCACCCACCCGGGAGGCTTGTTTTTTGGCCACCCTCCTGGGTGTCTTGTCCAGCCACCCCCCCCCAGGAGGTTTGTCCAGACACCATCCCGGGAGGCTTGTCCGGCCACCCTCCCGGGTGGCTTGTCCGGCTACCCACCTGGGAGGCTTGTCCGGCCATCCACCCGGGAGGCTTGCCCGGCCACCCTCCCGGGAGGTTTGTCCAGACACCATCCCGGGAGGCTTGTACGAACACCCTCCCGGGAGGCTTGTCCGAACACCCTCCAGCGAGGCTTGTCCGGACACCCTCCCGGGACATTTGTCCGGCCACCCTCCCGGCCACCGGATACCCTCCTGGTGGCCGGACACCTACCCTTGTCCGGCCACCCTCCCGGAAGATTTGTCCGGCCACCCTCCTGGGCGTCTTATCCGGCCATCCTCCCGGGATGCTTGTCCAGACACCCACCCGGTAGGCTTGTCCGACCACCCACCCGGGAGGCTTGTCCGGCCACCCACTCGGGAGGCTTGTCTGGAAACCCTCCCGGGAGGCTTGTCCAGCCACCCTTCCGGGATGTTTGTCCGGACACCCTCCCTCTGGCCGGACAACCACCCTTGTCTGGCCACCCACCCAGGAGTCTTGTCCGCCCACCCACCCGGGAGGCTTTTCCGACCACCCACCCGGGAGGCTTGTTTTTTGGCCACCCTCCTGGGTGTCTTGTCCAGCCACCCCCCCCCAGGAGGTTTGTCCAGACACCATCCCGGGAGGCTTGTCCGGCCACCCTCCCGGGTGGCTTGTCCGGCTACCCACCTGGGAGGCTTGTCCGGCCATCCACCCGGGAGGCTTGCCCGGCCACCCTCCCGGGAGATAGTTTTCTGGCCACCCTCCTGGGTGTCTTATCCGGCCACCCACCCAGGAGGTTTGTCCAGACACCATCCCGGGAGGCTTGTCCGAACACCCTCCCGGGAGGCTTGTCCGAACACCCTCCCGGGAGGCCTGTCCGGCCACCCTCCCGGTTGGCTTGTCCTGCTACCCACCTGGGAGGCTTGTCCGGCCATCCACCCGGGAGGCTTGCCCGGCCACCCTCCCGGGAGATAGTTTTCTGGCCACCCTCCTGGGTGTCTTATCCGGCCACCCACCCAGGAGGTTTGTCCAGACACCATCCCGGGAGGCTTGTCCGAACACCCTCCCGGGAGGCTTGTCCGAACACCCTCCCGGGAGGCCTGTCCGGCCACCCTCCCGGTTGGCTTGTCCTGCCACCCTCCAGCGAGGCTTGTCCGGACACCCTCCCGGGACATTTGTCCGGCCACCCTCCCGGGCATCTTGTCCGGCCACCCTCCCGGGTGGCTTGTCCGGAAACCCACCCGGGAGGCTTGTCCGGCCACCCACCTGGGAGGCTTGTCCGGACACCCAACCGGGAGGCTTGTCCGGCCACCCACCCGGTAGGCTTGTCCGGCCACCCACCCGGGAGGCTTGTCCGGACACGCACCTGGAGGCTTGTCCGGACACCCTCCCAGTGGCCGGACACCCATCCTGGTCCCGCCACATACCCGGGAGGCTTGTCCAGCCACCCACCCGGGAGGCTTGTCCGGATACCCACCCGGGAGGCTTGTCCGGCCCCCCTCCCGGTCGGCTTGTCCGGCCACCCTCCCGGGAGGCTTGTCCAGCCACCCTTCCGGGAGGCTTGTCCGGCCAAACACCTGGAATTCTTGTCTGGACACCCTCCTGGTGGCTGGACACCCACCCTTGTCCGGCCACCCTCCCGGAAGATTTGTCCGGCCACCCTCCCGGGCATGTTGTCCGGCCATCCTCCCGGGAAGCTTGTCCAGACACCCACCCGGTAGGCTTGTCCGGCTACAAACTCGGGAGGCTTGTCCGGCCACCCACTCGGGAGGCTAGTCTGGCCACCACCCGGGAGGCTTGTCCGGACACCCACCCGGTAGGCTTGTACGACCACCCTCCCGGGATGTTTGTCCGGCCACCCTCCCGGTAGGCTTGTCTGGCAACCCTCCCAGGCGTCTTGTCTGGCCATCCCCCCGGGAGGCTTTTCTGGACACCCACCCGATAGGCTTGTCCGGCCACCCACCCGAGAGGCTTGTCCGGACACCCACCCGGTAGGCTTGTACGACCACCCTCCCGGGATGTTTGTCCGGCCACCCTCCCGGTAGGCTTGTCTGGCAACCCTCCCGGGCGTCTTGTCCGGCCATCCCCCCGGGAGGCTTTTCTGGACACCCACCCGATAGGCTTGTCCGGCCACCCACCCGAGAGGCTTGTCCGGACACCCACCTGGGAGGCTTGTCCGGACACCCTCCCAGTGGCCGGACACCCACCCTTGTCCGGCCACCCACCCGGGAGGCTCTTCCAGAAACCCTCCCGGGAGGCTTGTCCAGCCACCCTCCCGGGAGGCTTGTCCGGACACCCTCCCAGGAGGCTTGTCCGGCCACCCTCCCGGTTGGCTTGTCCGGCCACCCACCCGGGAGGCTTGTCTGGACACCCTCCCTCTGGCCGGACAACCACCCTTCTCTGGCCACCCACCCAGGAGTCTTGTCCGGCCACCCACCTGGGAGGCTTGTCCGGCCATCCACCCGGGAGGCTTGCCCGGCCACCCTCTCGGGAGGCTTGTCCGGCCACCCACTCGGGAGGCTTGTCTGGCCACCCACCCGGGAGGCTTGTCCGGCCACCCTCCCGGTAGGCTTGTCCAGCCACCCTCCTGGGAGGCTTGTCTGGCCACCCACCCGGGAGGTTTGTCCGGACACCCACCCGGGAGCCTTGTACGGCCACCCTCCCGGGATGTTTGTCCGGCCACCCTCCCGGTAGGCTTGTCTTGCAACCCTCCCGGGCGTCTTGTTGGCCATCCCCCCGGGAGGCTTTTCTGGACACCCACCCGATAGGCTTGTCCGGCCACCCACCTGGGAGGCTTGTCCAGACACCCACCTGGGAGGCTTGTCCGGACACCCTCCCAGTGGCTGGACACCCACCCTTGTCCGGCCACCCACCCGGGAGGCTCTTCCGGAAACCCTCCCGGGAGGCTTGTCCGGACACTCTCCCAGGAGGCTTGTCCGGCCACCCTCCCGGTTGGCTTGTCCGGCCACCCACCCGGGAGGCTTGTCTGGACACCCTCCCTCTGGCCTGGGCGCAATGAAAGACTGACCTGGGCGCAATGCCCAGAAGAAGGAATGTAGACTCAAGGTTGACTTCAGACTGTTAGGAAACCGAAACAACCTTACACTTTGCCTCCCCAATGAAAACCCCTTCCCCTCCCGGTTTGTGAGAGAAAGCCTTATGAAAAGCAGCGACAAGGTGGGGGGCCAAAACATTTTCTGAATACACCCATTGGTTATGGCTGGAGGGGTACCCCACCCAAGATACTAAATATTGCAGTCGTTTACGAAGCAAGCGAGAGTCCAAAACAGCATCAATTTCATAGTGCTTGTGTCCATCAATTGTGACTGGCTGGGGCTTCTCCGGAGGGCCGTGCCAGGCATCGAAATCTGGAGCCCGCTTGAGCAAGCTGGAATGAAAAACAGGATGGATGTTGCTTAATGAGTTAGGTAGTTCAAGGCGAGCAGTAACATCATTGATCGCTTGTGTAATCTGGAACGGCCCTATGAATTTCTTGCCAAGCTTTGAGTATCGATGAACATCTCTAAGGTTTTTTGTGGACAGATAGACCCACTCGCCCACCTGCAAGGGAAAGTCAGAGCGATGCCAGTCAGCATGCAATTTCTGAGATTCTTGTGCCTGAGTGAGAGCAGTCATAACCGATTTCTAGCCCTCCGCCAATGTTTGAATCCAGGAATTAAACTCTGGTGGGTGGAGCGGCTGTTCGGCAAGAAGGGGGAACGAGGGAAATACTTGCCCCATAACCACTTTAAAAGGAGATTTGCCGGTACTGCTGTGCAGGGCATTATTATAAGCATACTTGGCAAAGGGCAATAATTCTACCCAATTATCCTGATGGTAGTTGGTGTAGCAACGTAGGTACTGTTCCAATGTTCTGTTGGTCCATTCTGACTGACCGTCGCTTTGCATGTGGTACAGGGCGGCGACTGGCGAGGTGGTCCCTAACAAGTTCAGAAAGGCCTTCCAGAACTTCAAGACAAACTGGGTCCCGCGGTCTGAAATTACTTTGAGCGGGGTAGAGTGCAAACGGTAGACATGCTGCAGGAACAACTTGGCTAACTTGGGAGCAGATGGAATGGTGGAACAAGGAATGAAATGTGCTTGTTTAGAAAACAAGTCCACCACCACCCACAATACAGTGTTGCCATGACTCTCAGGGAGCTCTGTAATAAAGTCCATGGAAATAACCTTCCAGGGGCGAGATTCCAGCTGAATGGGTTGCAGTAGCCCATGAGGCTTGCCCACGATGGGTTTTGCTTCAGCACAGACAGGGCAGCCCTTCACATACGCCTCAATGTCTGCACATGGTGTGCCACCAAAATTGCCGGCGCAGGAGATGGAGAGTTTTTAGGAAACCGAAATGTCCTGCCTGCTTGGCACCGTGGCCAGCCAGCAACACTTCCTTGCGAAGCGAGGGAGGGACATACCAACATTCCCCCCTGTGCCAAACCCCCTCCTTGAGGCAAAGCGATGCGTCGGCATCCTCCGGAGGAATGGCCTGCCATTCCGCCTCCTGCAGGTGTTGCAAAAAGGGCGTGACAATATCGGGGCCAGAGTGGGGGGTGGAAGGTGTCACAGTAGGCGGATCAGCCTTCACTTGAGATCTAGTTACTGCCAGCCCCAATTGTGACGTTGACAAGACGGTGCGTGGCACAGATCGCAGAGATGGCTCCGCCCCCCTGGGGAGGTGGGACAGTGCGTCCGCCAACTTGTTGCTGTTCCCTGGGAAAAAATGGACGGTGAAGTTGAACCTAGAGAAGAAATCCGCGCAACGTAATTGTTTGGTGGACATTTTGGTTGGGGTAGACAACGCCGAAAGGTTCTTATGATCCGACCAGACTTGGAAAGGGTGAAGCACCCCCTCTAACCAATGTCTCCAAGTGCTAAGGGCTTCCTTAATCGCAGCAGTCTTTTTAGCACCCACAGTGCAATTCAATTCTGGACCTGACAGTTTTTTGGATAAATAAGCACATGGTGTGAGTTTATTATCTTTATTTTTCTGCAACAGGGCTGCTCCTAAAGCCTTGTCCGAAGCATCCACATGAACCACAAAGGGAAGTGCGGGGTCAGGGTGTTTCAGGATGGGCTCGGTGGTGAAAGCTGTTTTTAGTTGTTGAAAAGAGAGCTGGCAGGAGGGGGACCAATGCAGGGGGCCCCCTGGTTTTGTAGCTAATGGCCCGCAACCCTTGGTGCGTAGGAGATCAGTGAGAGGTAAAGCCAGCTCCGCAAATTGGGGAATAAAGTCACGGTAGAAATTGGCAAAGCCTAAAAATGATTGCAGTTCCCGGCGCGTAGTGGGCACCGGCCAATGAACAACAGCCGAGACTTTATTTGGATCCATCTCTAAGCCTTCAGCGGAGATCCGATATCCTAAATAATCCATTCTCTGCTGATGGAAAGCACATTTGGAGAGTTTAACAAACAAGGAGTTGTTGAAGAGACGCTGTAATACAGTTCTAACCAAATTAACGTGCTCCTCCTCTGTTTGCGAGTATATAAGAACATCATCTAAATACACGACGACTCCTTTAAACAACAAATCTTGCAGCACCTCGTTGATGAGTGACATGAAAGCCCCTGGGGCTCCATTTAATCCAAAGGGCATTACAAGATATTCATATTGGCCAAATTTAGTATCGAAAGCAGTGAGATGTTCATAGCCGTCAGCTATGCGCACCCAATAATAGGCTTCTCTCAAATCCAGTTTTGTAAAGATGCACCCGGATCCGAGCGCATCCAAAAGATCCTTGATGAGGGGCAAGGGGTATTTGTTGGAGACTGATACGGCGTTTAAACCTCTATAGTCCGTACATAAACGAAGAGAGCCATCCTTCTTCTTCACAAACAATACTGGTGCTGCGTAAGTGCTTTTGGTGGCCCTCCGAATGAAGCCTCGAGCCAAGTTTTTGTCTAAAAAGGCTCGCAGTTCCTTCTCCTCGGAGGGACTCATTCGGTAAATTCTGCCCTTGGGCAGCTTGGCTCCCGGAACCAGGGTGATCTTACAATCAGTGTCTTTATGGGGTGGCAGTTGATCACACTCCTCTTCTTCAAAAACCTTGGCCAAATCCCAATATTCTTTTGGAAACCCAGGTAACTCGGGAGGGGGTGCCACTTCTAGTGCCGAGGAGGCGAGTGGTTCAAGGGGAGGTTCGCCTTCATGCATGTGGCCCCCACAAGGCGGATCAGTAAAACAGATAATGCATTCGCTCCATTTGATTGCGGGTTCGTGGGTCTCCAGCCATGACATTCCTAAGGCTATAGGGTGCCGAGCCACCGGGGCTAGAATGAAACAACGTCTTTCTCAATGCTCAGCACAACGAAGGCTTGTCCGGACACCCTCCCGGGAGGCTTGTCCGGACACCCTCCCGGGAGGCTTGTCCGGACACCCTCCCGGGAGGCTTGTCCGGACACCCTCCCGGGAGGCTTGTCCGGCCACCCACCCGGGAGGCTTGTCCGGCCACCCTCCCGGGAGGCTTTTCCCGGCTTCCCGGGAGGGTGTCCGGACAAGGCTAGGGGGCAGTGGGAGATGGGCCCTACCCTCTTTGGGTCCCATAGAATTGAACCCCCTGAAGCAAAGTTCCCCAAACCCGGATGGTGTCATCCAGAGACTCTCCTGAAGATATCCTGAAAGTTTTGTGACCGTCCCTTCAGAAATGTGCACCTCACAGCCCTCTACCAGAAAGTCCCCATTGACAGCAATGCAGCTAAGTCACTGCAGAACAAAGAATCTTGGGCAAATTTCTGGAGTGCCTGCAGGGGGTGCATTTTTAGACATATCGCACCAAATTATGAGGATATCATCAGGTGACTGTCCTGATGATACCCACCAAGTATGGTGCAGTTTGGTTCAGGGGGGCCAATGGTATGGACCCTCAAAGGGGGTGCCCCTATCCCCCATTGTTTCCAATGAGAGCTAATAGGGGATGGGGGCCACACCTTTGAGAGTCCATAACTTTGGCTCCCCTGAACCAAACTGCACCAAACTTGGGAGGTATCATCAGGACAATCTCCTGATGATACCCTGAAATTTTGGTGTCACTAGCTTTAAAAAAAAGTGTTTGTGTGTTTCACCGCTCACTCACTCTAGCACGCTTCATGTGCAGGAGCGGTGAAACATGCAAACCGGAATTTTTAAAGCTAGTGGCACCAAATTTCAGGGCATCATCAGGTGACTGTCCTGATGATACCCACCAAGTTTGATGCAGTTTGGTTCAGGGGGGCCAAAGTTATGAATCCTCAAAGGGGGGGCTATTCCCCCATTGTTTCCAATGGGAGCTAAGGAGATGGTGGCTACCCCTTTGAGAGTCCATAACTTTGCCCCCCCTGAACCAAACTGCACAAAACTTGGGGGTGTCATCAGGACAGTCTCCTGATGACACCCTGAAAGTTTGGTGCTGATACCTTAAAAATGTTTGTCTCACTGCTCCTGGAGGTTCAACCACCAAGAAATTGCCAAAAAATTGTTTTCCAGCTAGTGACACAAAACTTTCAGGGTGTCTTTAACACACTGTTCTGATCATGCACCCCAGGTTTGGTGCAGTTTGGTTCGGGGGGGGGAAGTTATGAACCATCAAAGATAGCCTCTTTTGGCTCCCATTGGAAACAATGGATGATAATGGGCCACCTGTTTGGGGGTCAATAACTTGGGCCCCCCTGA
>NW_025951193.1:0-5000 GCF_021028975.2 Sphaerodactylus townsendi
TATGTATGTATGTATGTATGTATGTGCATGTATGTATGTATGTATGTATTATTTATTTATTTTGATAAACTCTCGCTCTCACCCCTGTGTTAAAGGGCCCCAAAACCCTGGTGAAATCTTTTATTAAGTATCTTAGGTGTTACTGGACTCAAATCTAGCTGTCCCACATGAAAGATATAGGATTTCAAAGGGGGAGTGAGTTCATTAAAATGCCTGTGGATTAATAGGGAGAAGATACTTACTCTTCAATGGAAGTAGCTGGGAAAGAGGGATTCCATCCGGTGGTGGTGGAAAGTGCCATCAAATTACAGTCAAATTATGGTACCACATTTGATTTTCTAGGGCCGCTTCCTCGCGACGTGCCCATTAATGACGGCCTGGGGGCGCTTAAAACGCCGCCCTCAGGTCAGCCAGTTTCTTCGCGACTCTGGCTTCCTCGCCTTCTGACTCCGCTTTTCCTTCTCTAGGGCGGCTCCTCAGGTCGCTTCTTTAAACAACAACCCTTTAAGAAAGAAAGTTAGAGGAAGCGCTCTTCCCTGGCTGCGCGGTGCTAACCGCGCCGCCGGCTGAAGATTGCTGTCTCCCTTCTGCGCCCCATTCACGGCAACTCTCGTTATCGCCTGCTTGGCAAGAGTTAGCTCTCGCCCACACTGTCCTCCCACCTCCCAGGGTCGGAGGGCAGCGGTGGGCGGGGCTTCAACGCTTCAGCAGGCGACGATGACGACATCGTGGAGGGGGGGCGCAGAAGGGAGAAGAGGCGGCTCTGTGCAAGGGAGCCGCCTTCGCCGCCTGTCGGGTTTCTCTGCTATTCGCTCGTTCGCATGCTTGCATGCGAATGGAAGTTACTTCACAATCAGCCAGAACTCTTGGCGGGCAAGTATGTAATGGAGGCCGTATGAAACGGCCAAGGTAAAAAGACATTTAGAAATGGTTTCCATTGCTTGGTTCTGGATTTCCTTGGTGGATTCCTTCATCCAAACACTAACCAGGGTTGACTCTATTTTATCTTCCCAAGATCTAACAAGATCAAGCTAACGTGGGCCACTCTGTGATCAATGCAAAATTTCATCTAAGTGCCAATTTTAAATCAGTTGGCATCAAATGAATCTTTTATGAGAGAACTACAATTCAGAACACAACCTGGAGAATAATATGTCAGTCATCTTCCCTGGACCAAGATGCTCATAGTCTAAGTAACCTCATCTTTCACTTTCAATATATTAGAAATCTACTCACACAATCCCAAGAACATTGGCCAACAATGTCACTGCCAACAATGTCTCATCTCAAAATTTTAAAAAACCAATTTAGTCCAAAAGGAGACCAAACTTATGACCAAACTTTATCTTCTATAACTATAGCTTGGTCTAGTACTAAATCCTATCTTCAGATCACATTCTGTTTCTTCCTTTAATGCAAACAGGAATTAACAAAATAAAATTAGATGGAACTATAGATGAATAAACTGATTCATCGGAGTAAACAGCTCCATGTCAATAACAAATCTACATTGACCTGTTTATGTAACTTTTGCTAGCCTATGGAAACAAAAGCCATATAGAACAATATACCAGTGGAAAGCATAATATATTGTTCTTTAATCAAGAAATCACATAGAAAAAATATAATATAGTCTTTCAGATGATTCATCCTCAACGAACCCAAGCTTATAATAGTCTGATGAACTAACTATGCCTGGTCCACTTCTCTTTTCCCCTGTCTTCATTCTTGCTCATTACTGGTCAAATTGAGCATTTATTTCTTATTATACTTCAATTCTATAATGGAAGCTTTGTATTTGTTTCTGCAAGAAACATTGCTATTATTGAGAAGTACAGTCAATTGATGCGAGTACACCCATCATGAAAAAACTGTCCTCTTTCACCCATTTTATCATCTATAGGGAATACCTGCATGGACTCATAACTGTAGACCTGACATTTATGCAATACTTTCTTCATGTCCAAAGTGTTTCCATATCTAGTACAAATAAGCATATTATCCTTGTTCTACTGGGAGTTCATATATCAAGTCAAATCTGAAGGCGACAGTGCAGCTGATGTTCTGTTTACTGATTGTTTTTCCTGACATTAAGGAGTTTTTTTTCTTTTCTCACCCTATAAAAGAAGAAATAAAAGTTTATGTGATTATTTCATGGCAATCCTGCGGTTAAATAATCTGGATTAGTTTTCAAGCACTCCTTCACTTTTGTCAACAGGTATCCTTGCTGCTGCAGAAATATAATAGAAGTGTTACTTTACCATTAATATACTTTCAAAAAAGGTAGCAGAGTAAAAACTTATCTAAGACTGGCAGCTCATTTGTATAAATGTTCTTGAAAAATGTTAGCGTAATTTTGAATTTCCACTTTGAAGCATATTGGTGTCAGCCTTCATTTTACTATCAAACATACTTAGAATTTTGATAGGAAAATTACTCCATGAATTTTGCATTAGGAAAAGCTTTGGATTCAACTACCTTCAGTCCCATTGGGTATCATATATGATAAATGCTATAATTAAACCATATAGCTTGTAATTTCTTCTTGATTTTGCATTATTAAATTCTCCATCTCTTACATCCTTAGCATACTTCAAGGATATATATATATAGAGAGAGAGCATACTAAGGATGCATATATATTTCTAATTATTGCCTTAAAAGATATTATGACCAAAGTCAGAGCCAGCCACAGATTTAGCCTTAATGTTAGGAACAAGATCTACCAGACTACAGCCACACAGCCTGGAAAACCCACAACAACCAGTTGAATCCGGCCATGAAAGCCTTTGACAATACAAAGTCAGAGCAATTTCAATCCATACTTGTTAATGTCAAACATGGTTGCTAAGAGCAACTGTGGACCACAGGAAATAGATTTCACCTTCCTTCCCCAGTATGACCTCTGATCCAAAACGTACGCCTAATATTGTAATTTTATATTTGCACACATATACATGTGTGTACCAATATTAGCACATCAGACAAAGTGGCCTATAGTTCACAAAAAAAATCT
The DNA here is from genome assembly GCF_021028975.2 of Sphaerodactylus townsendi. Lineage (NCBI taxonomy): Eukaryota > Metazoa > Chordata > Lepidosauria > Squamata > Sphaerodactylidae > Sphaerodactylus > Sphaerodactylus townsendi. The sequence continues at coordinate 3,017 of NW_025951193.1, forward strand.
ATATCTAGTCAAATCTTTAGTAAGTAAACCAGTGAGAAGTCTATTTCAATTTATCTTTGTACCTAGCTCAAAAGTTGGAACAAATTCTGCATTAGAACTGCATTAGAATTCAAAACAAATCTCAGTGCATTCTTGTTAGCAGCATAACACTAACTTTAACTTATTTGAGGTCTTGCAATTTTGCCCTCCCCTGGCAACCCGCAGACAGAATCAATAGGAATTGGGCTCTGTGACACAGTTACCTGAGTAGTTCACTAAAGGTTTAAAGCAGCAAAATAAACATGTATGCTATCCAACATAATTTTTTTAAAATAAGGGAAACATATTAAAAAACAAGCAATCCAGTTTTAAAAGATGCCTAAAGTAACAGCTCTAGGATATAAGTGAAATTCCTATGGTAACAAATTCTGAATTATCTCCTTTTTAAATCGCTTTGTGACCCTTCATCCATTCTACATTCTGCTTCTGCCTAAAATCTGAACATGTCAGAAATTCCAAAAAATAGTCTTGGAATTGGAACTTGTCACTTTAAGCATAGTTTTGGGGTCATCTGAAGTAAGCAAGACCATTGATTGAATGGCACCAATAAGTAACCTTGATATGTTCATATGTGATTCTTTTTATATGGTATTTTATTAAGAACTCTTGAATCCCAGCACATTAGTAAGACCACATAAATAGAATTTGATATGACTGATCATAGAACCTCATCAAGAAGCCTTTCACATGCCCACAGGTAGTGCTGAGGAACAGAAGGCATAAATGAATTAGAAATTTTGAATTTCTTTTTGACATCTAGAAATAAAAGTGTAAAGAAAAAAGAAGAGCTTGGATTTATACCCCACTTTTCTCTATTGCGAGGATTCTCAACGCAGCTTACAAATTCCTTCCCTTCTCGCTCTTCCACTACACACACCTTGTGAGGTAGGTTGGGTTGGAGAGAGTTCCCAGAGATCTGTGACTAGGCCAAGGTCACTCTCAGCAAGCTTTATGGTTAGGAGCAGGGGAAGAAGATTCTGTCTACCAGGATGAGAATTTGCCACTCAGGTGAAGGAGTGGGGAATCAAACAGTTTTCTCCAGATTAGAATCTACTCCATTTTAGCCAATTTTGGTGTAGAATCAGAATGTGTTAATTCTTGCTTTGGAACATGTCTTTCTAAAGCATCATGACATTAATAGTGTCATTTGAAGCTGCAAAAAACTAAGAAGACATCTGAATGCAAATTTAAAAAGATTCCTTTGAGATTTAGAGCATAAAATAAATAAATGCAGATAATAATGTTTTGGAAAGTGATGAGGGCTGCAACTGTATTATATTCTTTTCTCATCCATCAGTGTCTTTAGGTTACAGAAAAAAATTGGTGGTTACTTCTCTAAAAAACAAGTAGGAACATTTGGCAGAGAACTCAATATCCCAGGAGCGGTTCAACCATAGTCTTTTTCTATGAGATAGCTGGGTATATTTACAGCCCAAAATTACACTGACCTTTTAAGCTGCCATTTCACACTACAAACTCATGTCCAATATGTTATGTGGTCTGGATAGTACACCCAAGCTAGATGCCTGTTGCCATTATTCTTTCTATTAAATATATCTGCTCTATTACTTCTACCAAAATCAATTGGACAACTTTCCAATTTAAAGTTTACTCCAACATACTTTGTCCAGATTTTAAATCACTTTTTAATCCTCTTTGATGTTACCACATTACACACCGCTGTTTATCTAGTCACTAATATGATAAAGAACCACTTTCCTTGTGATCCATGAAATACTGATGTCTCTAATAATTTTCCTCGTTAATTAGCAGGGGTATGAAAAAAAGAGAACATTGGGTCCAATTTCTTGGTTATTTTTAAATACCAGAATTTAATTTCTGGGTCTGGTTTTTTTAATACCAGAATTCAAGCTAGATGTGTATTTAGAAATCAATCTTCGCTACTTATTTCCTTGGGTTTCAATTGAAAACATATTTACAGGAG
>NW_025951193.1:7500-11803 GCF_021028975.2 Sphaerodactylus townsendi
ACCCCCCCCCCCCCCCACCCCCCCCCCCCCCCACCCCCCCCCCCCCCCACCCCCCCCCCCCCCCACCCCCCCCCCCCCCCACCCCCCCCCCCCCCCACCCCCCCCCCCCCCCACCCCCCCCCCCCCCCACCCCCCCCCCCCCCCACCCCCCCCCCCCCCCACCCCCCCCCCCCCCCACCCCCCCCCCCCCCCACCCCCCCCCCCCCCCACCCCCCCCCCCCCCCACCCCCCCCCCCCCCCACCCCCCCCCCCCCCCACCCCCCCCCCCCCCCACCCCCCCCCCCCCCCACCCCCCCCCCCCCCCACCCCCCCCCCCCCCCACCCCCCCCCCCCCCCACCCCCCCCCCCCCCCACCCCCCCCCCCCCCCACCCCCCCCCCCCCCCACCCCCCCCCCCCCCCACCCCCCCCCCCCCCCACCCCCCCCCCCCCCCACCCCCCCCCCCCCCCACCCCCCCCCCCCCCCACCCCCCCCCCCCCCCACCCCCCCCCCCCCCCACCCCCCCCCCCCCCCACCCCCCCCCCCCCCCACCCCCCCCCCCCCCCACCCCCCCCCCCCCCCACCCCCCCCCCCCCCCACCCCCCCCCCCCCCCACCCCCCCCCCCCCCCACCCCCCCCCCCCCCCACCCCCCCCCCCCCCCACCCCCCCCCCCCCCCACCCCCCCCCCCCCCCACCCCCCCCCCCCCCCACCCCCCCCCCCCCCCACCCCCCCCCCCCCCCACCCCCCCCCCCCCCCACCCCCCCCCCCCCCCACCCCCCCCCCCCCCCACCCCCCCCCCCCCCCACCCCCCCCCCCCCCCACCCCCCCCCCCCCCCACCCCCCCCCCCCGCCACCCCCCCCCCCCCCCACCCCCCCCCCCCCCTACCCCCCCCCCTACCCACCACCCCCCCACCCCCCCAACCCGCACCCCCCCCACCCCCACCAACAAGACCAAGGGAGGTTCAAGTTAGCAATGAGCACTGGAGTTGGGTGCACTGTATTTTTATACCCTTTTGCCCAGGCAGGGGCGGGAACAAGTGAGTTTTAAGTTTCATTTTTCTAAATTCTCTGGAATTTCCCATGCTGGACTTGCTGGCTTGAGCTCTATCTAAAAGCTCTTCTATTGTTCTAAACCCCGGGACAATGGGAGTCAATTGCTCTTAGATTATATCAGTCCGTTTCTGCACGGCCGTTGAGGCGCCTCCCACCCCCCCCCCACCTCCCCCCCCCCCCCCCCCACCCCCCCCCCTCCCCACGCCCCCCCCCCCCCACCCCCCCCCCCCCCCCCCCCCCCCCCCCCCCACCATCGTCGGCCTGCTGGCCGTCGAAGCCCCTCCCACGCTGTCCTCCGACCCCTGGAGGTCGGAGGGCAGCGTGGGCGGGGCGACGGCCAGCAGGCCGACGACGGGGACAAGGTGAGTCGGACGGGGAGGGGGGAAGAGGCGGCTCCATGCAGAGCCGCCTGCCGTCTGCCGGCCTCTCCAGAGGCCGTCCGCATGCTTGCATGCGAACAGCCTCCGCCTCCACGCCGGCAGAATTCTTGCCGGCGTGGAGGCGCCTGGGGGGCCGTGCAGAAACAGCCATAGATTGTCCACATGAAGCAGAAGAAGTCATTGAGTCACACATGGTATCCCAGGAAATAAATTAGCAATGGTGGTTTGCTGTTGTCCTTCTCCACATAGCAACCCCAGTCTTTCTTGGTGGTCTTCCATCTAAGTAGTAAATGTGGCTTACCATGCTTAGTTTTTGAGCTCTTATTAAACTAAACTGGACTATTTGGGCTGCTGCCCCCATGACCTCTCCAGAAATTGACTGAACACATGGAGAAGAATGGTGGGTATAAGTGCACTGTCTGCACCTCCCAATTCTACATGATCATCATTTCATGAACTCAGAGTCTACATGCAGAGGTAGTATTTCTATTACACTTTCACCTCATGAGCAGAGAGGTTGCCTTCTGAACATTGCCAACCACAGAGAGGGAGTGTATGCATTGCCCTTGCCTCTGCACATAGGCACCATCATATAGATGCCGGGGTCATAGTTAACATGCTCATGCCTGCTATCCCTCTCTGCAGATTCAGTCAACATGCAGACAGTTGTGTGTATCCTTCAGGAATGTTTTAAGATAGGGATGCATTTTTCTAACCAGGAAGTTCATATCTGTAATGTAGTCATGTGGGACATCTCAAAGTTATTTTTAGTGCTATTGCCTGCATTACAAGAAACCCAGTGCTTGCAGTGGACAGTGGCATCCTGGGAAGGGAAAAGTAGGGCACAAACGTTTAAAAATCCACATACATAAGCAGCCCAAGTATCATTCTTGCTTAATAACTTTGTAAAGAGTGGCCCATCTTTACCCTAAAGAAACATTACCCTATTTTACATAAACAGGGCCTAACAGGAGGTTTACATGCTTTTCATTTTTGCTACCCAAGCTGATTACACAGTGATTTTGCCATTGGTAAACTTGTAATGACTTTATTCTTTCTATGACTTCTCTGTGGTCTGTTCAACATTTTTTCCCCAAAGGTAACCCTCTAATGTAGCACCACTGACACTCTGTCATCATCCAGCTCAGGAAGCAGGGGTAATCATAAATGTGAAAAAGTAACAACTTCAATGCCACAAGTGTGTCTATTATTAAAACTGTCTTCAGTTTAAGTGTCCGGGCTCGGCCGCAGTGCCCGGACTTGCCCCACTGGGTCACGCACAGGCTGGCACTGCGGGAGATGGGAAGGCTGCAGAGGAGCCTCTTGCAGGGACGGTGGAGGCCTTGTTCAAAGAGGAAGGCAAGGAAGAGAGGAGTTTTAGGCCCAGCAGGGCCCGCCCGCCCACAGCTGAGGCAGAAGCAGGAGATGGGCTGGGGAAGCAGCTGGGACGAGGGAGAGAAATGAGAGGGCAGAAGGGATATAAGGAAGTGGGAAAGGGAGAGTCAGGAGCTGCCGCAGCAGCAGGGAATGTGGGTGGTGGTGTGAACATACAAGGGAAAGGGACAGCTCAATGGTGGGAAGGAGGGAAGAGGACCCTGGAGCCCAGACCCCCTGCCAGAACCTAGAGCACTGTTTAGGCTGGTCCCCACCCTGTGCAGTAACAGGGTGGGAGTCTTTCACACAGGCTGGAAACACCTCTCCCTGTGAGGCCACAGGGGAGAGGCAAACCCCTGGAAACTCCTCTCCCTGTGAAGCAACAAGGGAGAGAGAGAGGGAGGGTGCGAACCCTCAAGTCAGCCAGGGGAAGGAAGGCAGAGAGACCTGCTAGGAGGAGGGTGGCATGGGCAAGGATGTAGGTAAGGAGGGGGGTTCTTGGGTTCAACCCCTCATTCAAGCTCCACCCACCCGTTTGTGGGTTTAAAAACATTTAGTGTTTTTTGGTTTTTGGCCTGCAGGGGGCGCACTGTTTGGGATAGCAGCACCAAACTTTCAGGGATTGTTTGGGGGACTATTCTGATGATACTATCCAGTTTTGGTGAGGTTTGGTTCAGGGGGTCCAACGTTATGGACTCCCAAAGGACTCCCCATCCCCCATTGTTTCCAATGGAAGCTAATAGAAGATGGGGGCTACACATTTGAGGGTCCATAACTTTGGACACCCTAAACCAAATTTCGCCAAACCTGGTAGGTATCATCAGAAGAGTCTGTTACTGATACCACCCAGGTTTTGTGAAGTTTAATCCAGAGTGTCCAAAGCTATGGACTCCCAAAGGGGGTGCCCCATCCCCCATTGTTTCCAATGGGAGCTAATAGGAGATAGGGCTACAGCTTTGAGGGTCCATAACTTTGGACCCCCTGAACCAAACTTCACCAAACCTGGGTGGTATCATTAGGAGAGTCCTAAAGATACCCTAAAAGTTTGGTTCTGCTAGCTTAACAATTGAACCCCTGACAGCAGGCACCCCCCAAATTTCCCCAGATTTTCTTTTTAAATCCACCCCCTTCGGCATGGAGGGAGAATCTGAGGTCCTCAGTTTAGAAGAAGAAGAAGAGTTTGGATATATATCCTCCCTTTCTCTCCTGTAGGAGACTGAAAGGAGTTTACAATCTCCTTGACCTTCCCCTCTCACAACAAACGCCTTGTGAGATGGGTGGGGCTGAGAGAGCTCCGAAAAGCTGTGACTAGCTGAAGGTCACCCAGCTGGCCTGTGTGGGAGTGCACAGGCTAATCTGAATCCCCCACCTAAGCCTCCACAGCTCAAGTGGCAGAGCAGAGAATCAAACCCAGATCCTCCAGATTAGGAGGCACCTGATCTTAACCACTACGCCACATTGAAAGTGATTCTGTATCATGGTGGGTGATAATCCAGCCCCAAACAGCATTACTTTC
>NW_025951194.1:0-11801 GCF_021028975.2 Sphaerodactylus townsendi
TGGAATGTCTCGCAAGGCAGCTCCACCCCCTTCCCCGGGTAGGCGCGAGAGCGCGTCAGCCAGTTTGTTGGTTTTCCCAGGGAAAAAATGGACTGTAAAAGAGAAACGAGAAAAGAAATCGGCCCAACGAAGTTGTTTTGCGGACATCTTGAGGGGGGTGGAAAGAGCTGCCAGGTTTTTATGATCCGACCAAACTTGAAAAGGGTGCTTAGCCCCCTCCAGCCAGTGGCGCCAAGTGGAGAGTGCTGCTTTGATGGCCGCAGTCTCCTTGTCTCCCACAGTCCAGTTGAGTTCGGCACCAGAGAATTTTTTAGACAAATAAGCACACGGAACCAGTCTACCATCTTTATTTTTCTGCAACAGGGCTGCCCCGAGTGCTTTGTCCGAGGCGTCCACGTGAACCACAAACGGGAGATCTGGGTTGGGGTGCTTTAGGATAGGTTCGGTGGTAAACGCAGATTTTAACAGTTGGAAGGCTGTTTGACATTCCTCAGACCAGACAAGGGGGGCCCCGGGCTTGGCGGACAGTGAATCTTTACCCTTAGTGCGTAAGAGGTCTGTGAGAGGGAGAGTCAGTTCAGCAAATTGGGGTATAAAATCACGATAGAAATTAGCAAAACCAAGAAACGACTGGAGTTCTTTGCGGTTGGTGGGGGCAGGCCATTGGAGGACTGCGTCAATTTTAGCAGGATCCATTTTTAAGCCCTCGGGCGAGATCCGGTAACCCAAATAGTCAATGGAGGTCTGATGAAAACAGCATTTGGAGAGTTTGGCAAAGAGAGAGTTGTCAAGCAAGCGTTTCAATACCTCTCGGACCAATATTTCATGCTCTTCTATAGTTTGCGAGTAAATTAAAACGTCATCTAAATATACAACAACTCCCTTGTACAGTAAATCATGGAGAACTTCGTTGATAAGGGCCATGAAAGCTCCGGGGGCCCCACTTAACCCGAATGGCATTATTAAATATTCAAACTGTCCAAACTTTGTATTAAACGCAGTCAGGTGTTCATATCCTTCAGCAATTCTGACTCTGTAGTAAGCTTCTCTCAAGTCTAATTTAGTAAAAATGCGTCCTTTGCCGAGTGCATCTAAAAGGTCCTTGATCAAAGGCAAAGGATATTTATTGGACAGGGAGACCGCATTGAGACCTCGATAATCTGTGCAAAGCCGTAAAGACCCATCTTTCTTTTTGACAAACAAAACGGGAGCAGCGTGTGTGTGTTTGGTAGCCCGCCGTATGAAACCGCGAGCAAGGTTCTTGTCTAAGAAAGCACGAAGTTCCTTCTCCTCATTGGGACTCATGCGGTAGATTCTACCCTTGGGCAGTTGCGCCCCTGGTTGTATGACAATTTTACAGTCAGTGTCTCTGTGGGGTGGCAATTGATCGCATTCCTGCTCCTGAAAAACTCTGGCTAGATCCTGATATGCAGGTGGGATGTCAATAGAATCGGGAGCAATCACTGAGGAAGCCAGAGAGGGGGGAGTGGGAGGAGACGTTGGGTTTTCTTCCCAATTCATGTGTTCACCGCAGGGAGGGTCAGTGAATTCTAGGATCCTTTCTTTCCAAATGAATTTTGGTTCATGTAACAATAACCAAGGCATGCCCAAAACTATGGAGTGTTTGGCCACTGGCGCCAAAATGAAACTAATTTTCTCCCAATGGTCGGCGCAACGGAGGAGAACCGGCTGTGTTTTGTATTGGGCCGGTCCTTCGTTTCCGAGGGGGCTGCCGTCCATTTGGGTGAATGGTATGGGCTTAGCCAGGGGGATTCGGTCCAGACCTAGCTCCTCTGCCACCTGGGGCCGCATTAAGCAGTGGGAGCAGCCGGAATCCACAAGGGCCGAGGCTATAATGCGAGTGTGTTTAGCGGGGTTGGCCAGAAATGCTTGAACAGTAATGGGAGCGCTGCCTTCACTCACCGCGTCCGGAGTCGGGCCCATGTCCATGGGGGCTGAAGAAAGACAGACAGCTGCTTCCCCCTCCTCTGGGTCGCCTTCGGTCACCGCTTTAGATGAGCCAGTGGGAGGCGGCCCTGACCTGCGTGGTGGTTTGGCAGACGGAGTACGCGGAGCTGGAGCGGTTGGTTTTTGCTTCTTGGGACAGTTGGCGGCTAGATGACCTGGCCCTCCGCAGTAAAGACACAACCCAAGTCGGCGACGGCGTTCAGAGGTGGTTTCGGTAGGAGCGGCTGGGCTTGACTTGGTGGACACAGTAGTGGTTTTCGGGCGTGGGCGGCCTCCTTGACGAGCGTATTCCAAACGAGACGCCACTTGAGACCCCAACTGGATCCAATCTGCAATGGTACGAGGAACCCGAATTAAAAACACCGTTTCACGTAGCTTGCTATCCACAGCATCCGAGAAGTATTCGCATTTCATGCGTTCAGGCCACTCAGGAGGAAGTCGAGCAGCCGCCGCACGAAATTCACGGACAAATTCTGCAAACGGGCGGTTGCCTTGCTGGATGGTTTTGATGGTGCGGATAGCTTCATTCTCGGCGCCTGGATCTTGAGAAGCTAGCTCTCAAAGCTTGGAGGAATCACGGGCACTGTCGCGAGAAGTCCCTCATCCTGCAAATCCAAAACAGTCCGCGAACCAGTCGGCTGCATTGCATCTAGGACTGAGCCGATGTCCGGTATTTTTTGGCGTTCAGACCGGTATAGATCATCATAGTCTTCCAAGTGGACATTGAGTTTTAAGATGAAGTAGGGAAGTTTGGAAGCGGTCCCATCAAAGCAGACTGTGCTCCGGGGCCGGAAGTAGCCCCGTTCGGCGGCTCTTAGTAGCCTGCTGGGGAGGTGGTTAGCTGGCTGAGCAGGTTGGGCGAAGCGGCTGTTGTACGGGGGGGGGGCTGGAATCGCGGGCAGCTGGCGGTGCAGCGCTGGCGTTTGGGTGGCAGGACCCAGGAATGCGTGGCCCCCCTGGCACCGGCATGATCAGTAACAGCATAGGTTCCAACTTGCGGCCCCCTGGTCTGCTGCCTCCTTAGTTTCCCTCTCCAAAGCAGCCAGCTCCCTCTCCTTGCGAGTCAATGCATCTTAGTGCGCATGCAAAGCAGCTTTTTCTGCGCCCTAATTTAAGCAGTTCGTCCCGTTTAAGGGCTTCAGTGGGATTCACTTTAGTGCGCAGAACCTGGGCAGCTTCGGCGTTACCGTTATGTAAATCCAGTCTGGACTGTTCCAGGACTTTATCATGGACTGACAGATTCTGGGCATATTAGCGTTGGTAGCGTCTTTAGCGCGGTCCAACTTTCGGGCTGGAACTTCTTTGCGTTGCTGTTCCCGGTCCCTCTGCAGGGTTTTGCGCTCTTGCTGCAACTGTGCCCGTTCCTCCTCCCATAGCTGGCGTTCCGCGGTTCCATGCGGCAGGCATCTCGAAGTCGCCCTGCTTCCTCATCCCAGTCTTCTCTCGATGGGAGAGGAAACCGGTCCGACTGGGAATGCAGGCTTTCTTCAGACTCTTAAGTCATCAGGAAGCGAGACCTCGGAGACACCGTAGCCGCCCGTAGCCACCAGTGGCTCCCCGAGGCACCTCAAGGTAGGTCGCCCGGACCGGGATGGGGGAGATCCGATTGGGAAGCGATACGGATACCCCTCCCAATTCCAGAGTTGAGTCCCGGTGTCCTTTGGACCGGGCCCCAGATGCGCTGTGCTGCGGTGGTTCTTTGGGGAGCATCACCAAAATCACGAGTCCAGGAATCGTTCAATGGATTCCTGGGTTGCACTTTATGAAAGGTGGTCAAGCCCGTCTCCTCCATGACAGAGTTGCATCTGGGAGTTTGTAATCCACACGGAAACGGGTAGAAATCCGATCCACAGGCGCTCGATCCGCAGACAGCGCCCTAAGCGACTGCACGGAAGTCCCCATGGTGATCGTCACGTCCCTGGATTCCAGCGGAGTAAAGGAAGACTTCGTGCTGATGTCACGAGGGCCGGGAAAAGAGCCACCAGCGAGGAGCCCGTTCTCCTGCTGGTTCCTCCAGATCCAGAAGGGAACGGTCGGAGACCCTCTTTAGGGCTTCGCACCTTCCGCAGTAAAATTCAACCTCTCCATCGCAAGACAAGAGGTCCACTGCACAGGAATATAGATGAATTAAGATTCCTGCCACAATGTAAGGAATTCCATAGACGCAGAAATAAAAGGCTTTGGTAGTAAAAGTCCATTTATTAAGACATCTTAGAAAGCTCAAGTACACGCAGTGGCAGGAATGACACTTCCCGCCAGAAGCACAGGTTATAATACCATTCACCCCATCCCCCCTTCCTGCTTCCCATGGGAACGGAGACTTCATCTCCCTCGCAAAGATAAAGTCTCCGCCGATGCATCTGGCCCATCGCCCGGGCTGTGGAATGCACTCAAGGTTACTTCACCATCAACACCATTGAATCCTTTACACTCTGCCTCCCCTAAAGAAGACCCCTTCCCCCCAGGTTTATGCGGAAAGGCGCGGTGGAAAGCAGAAATAAGGGTGGGGGCTTCAATGTTTTCGGAATAAACCCATTGATTATACCCAGAGGAATATCCCACCCAAGAGACTAAATATTGCAAGCGGTTGCGATTAAAGCGAGAGTCCAGGATAGCGTCAATTTCGTAGTGCTTGTGGCCATCAATAATAGTCGGAGGGGGCCTCTCCGGCGGGTCGTGCCAGGCATCGGAAGCGGGAGCCTCCTTGAGCAAGCTGGAATGGAAGACAGGATGGATGTTACTAAGAGAGTTAGGCAAATCTAAGCGGGCAGTGACATCATTAATCACTTTAGTAATCTGAAAAGGTCCTACAAATCTCTTGCCAAGTTTGGAAAATTTATGCACGTCTCTGAGATTTTTTGTAGATAAATACACCCAGGAGCCCACACGCAGAGGGAAATCTGAGCGGTGTTTATCCGCTTGCAGTTTTTGGGAGTCCTTTGCTTGCTGTAAGGCGGTCTGGACCGACTTCCATCCCTCGGCTAGGGATGAAATCCATTGTTGAAATTCTGGGGGGTCCAAAGCTGCTGCGGGTAGTTGTGGCAACGGCGGGAAGGAGCGACCAGACACAATTTCAAAGGGGGTTTTCTTTGTGCTACTATGAACCGCATTGTTGTAGGCGTACTCCGCAAACGGAATAAGCTCGCACCAATTGTCTTGGTGGTAGTTGGTGTAACAACGTAAATACTGCTCTAGGGTTCTGTTCGTTCTCTCCGTCTCGCCGTCACTTTGAACGTGGTAGGGGGCGGCGACGGCCGGGGCGGCTCCCAACAACCCCAAAAACGCTTTCCAGAACTTTGAGATGAATTGGGGGCCGCGGTCGGAGACCACCTTAACGGGGGCGGAATGGAGACGGTAAACATGTTGAATAAACAGCCGTGCCAACTTAGGAGCGGAGGGGATGGAAGCACATGGAATAAAATGGGCTTGCTTAGAGAATAAGTCTACCACCACCCATAAAACTGTGTTGCCATGACTTTCGGGCAAATCTGTAATGAAATCCATGGAGATGACTTCCCAAGGGCGGGAAGCTACCGGGAGAGGTTTCAACAGTCCATGGGGCTTTCCCGGGATGGTTTTGGCTTCTGCACAAACCGAGCAGCCTTTAATGTAAGCCTCAATGTCTTTGCGCATTGCGCGCCACCAGAACTGCCGGCGGGCTAAGTGCAGAGTTTTCAAAAAGCCAAAATGTCCAGCCGACCGGGCATCGTGGCAAGCTTCAAGAACTTGCTTGCGGAGGGGGGGAGGCACGTACCAACATTCCCCCCTCCGCCAAACTCCATTCTCCAAACGCAATTGGGAGTCCCCTTCAGTCGCTGGAGGCTCATGCAGCCCCGCCTCCTCCAATTCCCGCAGGAAAGGAGAGACGAGACTGGGAACGGGGGGTGGAGGGGAGGCAGACGTTTGAGATCGGGTGACAGCCAACCCCAACTGGGAGGGGGAAAGAACAGTGCATGGAATGTCTCGCAAGGCAGCTCCACCCCCTTCCCCGGGTAGGCGCGAGAGCGCGTCAGCCAGTTTGTTGGTTTTCCCAGGGAAAAAATGGACTGTAAAAGAGAAACGAGAAAAGAAATCGGCCCAACGAAGTTGTTTTGCGGACATCTTGAGGGGGGTGGAAAGAGCTGCCAGGTTTTTATGATCCGACCAAACTTGAAAAGGGTGCTTAGCCCCCTCCAGCCAGTGGCGCCAAGTGGAGAGTGCTGCTTTGATGGCCGCAGTCTCCTTGTCTCCCACAGTCCAGTTGAGTTCGGCACCAGAGAATTTTTTAGACAAATAAGCACACGGAACCAGTCTACCATCTTTATTTTTCTGCAACAGGGCTGCCCCGAGTGCTTTGTCCGAGGCGTCCACGTGAACCACAAACGGGAGATCTGGGTTGGGGTGCTTTAGGATAGGTTCGGTGGTAAACGCAGATTTTAACAGTTGGAAGGCTGTTTGACATTCCTCAGACCAGACAAGGGGGGCCCCGGGCTTGGCGGACAGTGAATCTTTACCCTTAGTGCGTAAGAGGTCTGTGAGAGGGAGAGTCAGTTCAGCAAATTGGGGTATAAAATCACGATAGAAATTAGCAAAACCAAGAAACGACTGGAGTTCTTTGCGGTTGGTGGGGGCAGGCCATTGGAGGACTGCGTCAATTTTAGCAGGATCCATTTTTAAGCCCTCGGGCGAGATCCGGTAACCCAAATAGTCAATGGAGGTCTGATGAAAACAGCATTTGGAGAGTTTGGCAAAGAGAGAGTTGTCAAGCAAGCGTTTCAATACCTCTCGGACCAATATTTCATGCTCTTCTATAGTTTGCGAGTAAATTAAAACGTCATCTAAATATACAACAACTCCCTTGTACAGTAAATCATGGAGAACTTCGTTGATAAGGGCCATGAAAGCTCCGGGGGCCCCACTTAACCCGAATGGCATTATTAAATATTCAAACTGTCCAAACTTTGTATTAAACGCAGTCAGGTGTTCATATCCTTCAGCAATTCTGACTCTGTAGTAAGCTTCTCTCAAGTCTAATTTAGTAAAAATGCGTCCTTTGCCGAGTGCATCTAAAAGGTCCTTGATCAAAGGCAAAGGATATTTATTGGACAGGGAGACCGCATTGAGACCTCGATAATCTGTGCAAAGCCGTAAAGACCCATCTTTCTTTTTGACAAACAAAACGGGAGCAGCGTGTGTGTGTTTGGTAGCCCGCCGTATGAAACCGCGAGCAAGGTTCTTGTCTAAGAAAGCACGAAGTTCCTTCTCCTCATTGGGACTCATGCGGTAGATTCTACCCTTGGGCAGTTGCGCCCCTGGTTGTATGACAATTTTACAGTCAGTGTCTCTGTGGGGTGGCAATTGATCGCATTCCTGCTCCTGAAAAACTCTGGCTAGATCCTGATATGCAGGTGGGATGTCAATAGAATCGGGAGCAATCACTGAGGAAGCCAGAGAGGGGGGAGTGGGAGGAGACGTTGGGTTTTCTTCCCAATTCATGTGTTCACCGCAGGGAGGGTCAGTGAATTCTAGGATCCTTTCTTTCCAAATGAATTTTGGTTCATGTAACAATAACCAAGGCATGCCCAAAACTATGGAGTGTTTGGCCACTGGCGCCAAAATGAAACTAATTTTCTCCCAATGGTCGGCGCAACGGAGGAGAACCGGCTGTGTTTTGTATTGGGCCGGTCCTTCGTTTCCGAGGGGGCTGCCGTCCATTTGGGTGAATGGTATGGGCTTAGCCAGGGGGATTCGGTCCAGACCTAGCTCCTCTGCCACCTGGGGCCGCATTAAGCAGTGGGAGCAGCCGGAATCCACAAGGGCCGAGGCTATAATGCGAGTGTGTTTAGCGGGGTTGGCCAGAAATGCTTGAACAGTAATGGGAGCGCTGCCTTCACTCACCGCGTCCGGAGTCGGGCCCATGTCCATGGGGGCTGAAGAAAGACAGACAGCTGCTTCCCCCTCCTCTGGGTCGCCTTCGGTCACCGCTTTAGATGAGCCAGTGGGAGGCGGCCCTGACCTGCGTGGTGGTTTGGCAGACGGAGTACGCGGAGCTGGAGCGGTTGGTTTTTGCTTCTTGGGACAGTTGGCGGCTAGATGACCTGGCCCTCCGCAGTAAAGACACAACCCAAGTCGGCGACGGCGTTCAGAGGTGGTTTCGGTAGGAGCGGCTGGGCTTGACTTGGTGGACACAGTAGTGGTTTTCGGGCGTGGGCGGCCTCCTTGACGAGCGTATTCCAAACGAGACGCCACTTGAGACCCCAACTGGATCCAATCTGCAATGGTACGAGGAACCCGAATTAAAAACACCGTTTCACGTAGCTTGCTATCCACAGCATCCGAGAAGTATTCGCATTTCATGCGTTCAGGCCACTCAGGAGGAAGTCGAGCAGCCGCCGCACGAAATTCACGGACAAATTCTGCAAACGGGCGGTTGCCTTGCTGGATGGTTTTGATGGTGCGGATAGCTTCATTCTCGGCGCCTGGATCTTGAAAGCGCGCTCTCAAAGCTTGGAGGAATGCGGGCACGGTGCGAGAGTCTTCATCCTGCAAATCCAAAACAGTCACGAACCAGTCAGCTGCCGCCCCATCTAGGACTGAGCCGATGTCCCGTATTTTTTCGCGTTCAGACCGGTATAGATCATCATAGTCTTCCAAGTGGGCATTGAGTTGCAAGATGAAGTAGGGAAGTTTGGAAGCGGTCCCATCAAAACGGGCTGGTATCGGGGGCCGGAAGTAGCCCCGTTCGACGGCTCTTGGCGCCTGCTGGGGAGGTGGTTGCGCTGGCTGAGCAGGTTGGGCAGGCGGCTGTTGTACAGGGGGGGCTGGAGTCGGGGGCGCTGGCGGTGCCGCTGGCGTTTGGGTGGCAGGACCCAGGTACGTGGCCCCCCTGGCACCGGCATGATCAGTAACAGCATAGGTTCCAACTTGCGGCCCCCTGGTCTGCTGCCTCCTTAGTTCCCTCTCCAAAGCAGCCAGCTCCCTCTCCTTGCGAGTCAATGCATCTTGGTGCGCATGCAAAGCAGCTTTTTCTCGCCCTAATTTAAGCAGTTCGTCCCGTTTAAGGGCTTCAGTGAGTTCACTTTGCGTGCGCAGAGCCTGAACGCTTTCGCGTTGCCGTTGTAAATCCAGTCTGGACTGTTCCAGGACTTTATCATGGACTGACAGATTCTGGGCATATTGCCGTTGGAGCGCGTCTTTGGCACGGTCCAACTCGAGCTGGACTTCTTTGCGTTGCTGTTCCCGGTCCCTCTGCAGGGTTTCGCGCTCTTGCTGCAACTGTGCCCGTTCCTCCTCCCATAGCTGGCGTTCACGGTTCCATGCCGCTTGGGCATCTCGAAGTCGCCCTACTTCCTCATCCCAGTCTTCTCTCGATGGGAGAGGAAACCGGTCCGGCTGGGAATGCAGGCTTTCTTCAGACTCTTCGTCATCAGGAAGCGAGCCCTCGGAGACACCGTAGCCGCCGTAGCCACCGGTGGCTCCCCGAGGCACCTCAGGTGCGGTCGCCGGACCGGGATGGGGGGGGTCCGATTGGGAAGCGGTACGGATACCCCTCCCAATTCCAGGTTGAGTCCCGGTGTCCTTTGGACGGGCCCCAGTGCTGTGCCACGGTGGTTCTTTGGGAGCATCACCAAAATACGAGTCCAGGAATCGTTCAATGGATTCCTGGGTTGCCGCATGAAAGGTGGTCAAGCCCGTCTCCTCCATGACAGGTTGCATCTGAGGTTTGTAATCCACACGAGAACGGGTAGAAATCCGATCCACAGGCGCTCGATCCATAGACAGCGCCCCAAACGACTCACGGAAGTCCCCATGGTCGTCGTCACGTCCCTCGTTCCAACGGAGTAAAGGAAGACTCGTGCTGATACGAGGACGGGAAAGAGCCACCAGCGAGGCCCGTTCTCCTGCTGGTTCCTCCAGATCCAGAAGGGAAAGGTCGGAGCCCTCTTTGGGGGCTACCGCACCTTCCGCAGTAAAATTCAACCTCTCCATCGCAAGACAAGAGGTCCACTGCACAGGAATATAGATGAATTAAGATTCCTGCCACAATGTAAGGAATTCCATAGACGCAGAAATAAAAGGCTTTGGTAGTAAAAGTCCATTTATTAAGACATCTTAGAAAGCTCAAGTACACGCAGTGGCAGGAATGACACTTCCCGCCAGAAGCACAGGTTATAATGCCATTCACCCCATCCCCCCTTCCTGCTTCCCATGGGAACGGAGACTTCATCTCCCTCGCAAAGATAAAGTCTCCGCCGATGCATCTGGCCCATCGCCCGGGCTGTGGAATGCACTCAAGGTTACTTCACCATCAACACCATTGAATCCTTTACACTCTGCCTCCCCTAAAGAAGACCCCTTCCCCCCAGGTTTATGCGGAAAGGCGCGGTGGAAAGCAGAAATAAGGGTGGGGGCTTCAATGTTTTCGGAATAAACCCATTGATTATACCCAGAGGAATATCCCACCCAAGAGACTAAATATTGCAAGCGGTTGCGATTAAAGCGAGAGTCCAGGATAGCGTCAATTTCGTAGTGCTTGTGGCCATCAATAATAGTCGGAGGGGGCCTCTCCGGCGGGTCGTGCCAGGCATCGGAAGCGGGAGCCTCCTTGAGCAAGCTGGAATGGAAGACAGGATGGATGTTACTAAGAGAGTTAGGCAAATCTAAGCGGGCAGTGACATCATTAATCACTTTAGTAATCTGAAAAGGTCCTACAAATCTCTTGCCAAGTTTGGAAAATTTATGCACGTCTCTGAGATTTTTTGTAGATAAATACACCCAGGAGCCCACACGCAGAGGGAAATCTGAGCGGTGTTTATCCGCTTGCAGTTTTTGGGAGTCCTTTGCTTGCTGTAAGGCGGTCTGGACCGACTTCCATCCCTCGGCTAGGGATGAAATCCATTGTTGAAATTCTGGGGGGTCCAAAGCTGCTGCGGGTAGTTGTGGCAACGGCGGGAAGGAGCGACCAGACACAATTTCAAAGGGGGTTTTCTTTGTGCTACTATGAACCGCATTGTTGTAGGCGTACTCCGCAAACGGAATAAGCTCGCACCAATTGTCTTGGTGGTAGTTGGTGTAACAACGTAAATACTGCTCTAGGGTTCTGTTCGTTCTCTCCGTCTCGCCGTCACTTTGAACGTGGTAGGGGGCGGCGACGGCCGGGGCGGCTCCCAACAACCCCAAAAACGCTTTCCAGAACTTTGAGATGAATTGGGGGCCGCGGTCGGAGACCACCTTAACGGGGGCGGAATGGAGACGGTAAACATGTTGAATAAACAGCCGTGCCAACTTAGGAGCGGAGGGGATGGAAGCACATGGAATAAAATGGGCTTGCTTAGAGAATAAGTCTACCACCACCCATAAAACTGTGTTGCCATGACTTTCGGGCAAATCTGTAATGAAATCCATGGAGATGACTTCCCAAGGGCGGGAAGCTACCGGGAGAGGTTTCAACAGTCCATGGGGCTTTCCCGGGATGGTTTTGGCTTCTGCACAAACCGAGCAGCCTTTAATGTAAGCCTCAATGTCTTTGCGCATTGCGCGCCACCAGAACTGCCGGCGGGCTAAGTGCAGAGTTTTCAAAAAGCCAAAATGTCCAGCCGACCGGGCATCGTGGCAAGCTTCAAGAACTTGCTTGCGGAGGGGGGGAGGCACGTACCAACATTCCCCCCTCCGCCAAACTCCATTCTCCAAACGCAATTGGGAGTCCCCTTCAGTCGCTGGAGGCTCATGCAGCCCCGCCTCCTCCAATTCCCGCAGGAAAGGAGAGACGAGACTGGGAACGGGGGGTGGAGGGGAGGCGGACGTTTGAGATCGGGTGACAGCCAACCCCAACTGGGAGGGGGAAAGAACAGTGC
>NW_025951195.1:0-11797 GCF_021028975.2 Sphaerodactylus townsendi
GGGGGGGGGCTATGTCAGGAGAAGCCGAGTTTTCCCCCCAATTCATGTGTTCTCCG
This sequence comes from Sphaerodactylus townsendi, assembly GCF_021028975.2. Lineage (NCBI taxonomy): Eukaryota > Metazoa > Chordata > Lepidosauria > Squamata > Sphaerodactylidae > Sphaerodactylus > Sphaerodactylus townsendi. The sequence continues at coordinate 57 of NW_025951195.1, forward strand.
CAGGGAGGGTCAGTGAATTCTAAGATCCTTTCTTTCCAAATGAATTTTGGTTCATGCAACAACAACCATGGCATGCCCAGAACTATGGAGTGTTTGGCCACTGGCGCCAGAATAAAGCTAATTTTCTCCCAATGGTCAGCGCAGCGGAGGAGAACCGGTTGCGTTTTGAACTGGGCCGGTCCTTCGCTCCCGAGAGGACTGCCGTCCATTTGGGTGAATGGTATGGGCTTAGCCAGGGGGACTTGGTCCAGACCTAGTTCCTCCGCCACCTGGGGCCGCATTAAACAATGGGAGCACCCAGAATCTACAAGGGCTGAGGCTATAATACGAGTATGCTTAGCGGGGTTGGCCAGAAACGCTTGGATCGTAATGGGAGCGCTGCCTTCACTCACCGCGTCTGGAGTCGAACCCATATCCATGGGGGCTGAAGAAAGGCAAACAGCTGCTTCCCCCTCCTCTGGGTCGCCTTCGGTAACTGCCTTAGACGAGCCTGTTGGGGGCGGCCCGGATTTGCGTGGTGGCTTGGCAGATGGGGTGCGCGCGGCCGGAGTGGTTGGCTTCTGTTTTTTCGGGCAGTTGGCGGCTAGATGACCCGGTCCTCCGCAGTAAAGACACAATCCCAGTCGGCGACGGCGCTCGGAGGTGGTCTCGGTAGAGGCTGCTGGGCTTGGCTTGGTGGTCGCAGCGGTGGTCGCAGTGGCGGGTTTTGGGCGTGGGCGGCCCCCGGCACGAGCGTACTCCAAACGAGACGCCACCTGGGATCCCAATTCGATCCAATCAGCAATAGTGCGGGGAATCCGAATTAAAAACACCGTTTCACGCAGTTTGCCGTCGACAGCATGCGAGAAGTATTCACATTTCATGCGCTCAGGCCACTCAGGAGGGAGTCGAGCAGCCGCCGCACGAAATTCACAGGCAAATTCTGCAAACGAGCGGTTGCCTTGCTGAATAGATTTGATGGTGCGAATAGCTTCATTTTCAGCACCCGGATCTTGGAAGCGAGCCCTTAAGGCTTGGAGGAACGCCGGCACCGTGCGAGTATCTTCATCTTGCAGGTTCAAAAGAGTCACAAACCAGTCGGCTGCCGCCCCATCCAGGACGGAGCCGATGTCCCGTATTTTTTCGCGTTCAGACCGGTATAAATCGTCATAGTCCTCCATGTGGGCATCGAGTTGCAGGATGAAGTAGGGGAGTTTGGAAGCGGTCCCATCGAAACGGGCAGGTATGGGAGGTCTGTAATATCCTCTCTCCACGGCCCTTGGCGCCCGCTGGGGCGGCGGTTGCGCAGGTTGAGGCAGCGGCGCAGGGGGGGCCGGAATCGGTGGAGGTACCAACGCCGGTGCCGCTGGTGTTCTGGTGGGAGCCGGTCCTTGGAAGGTGGCAGGACCCAGCAGCGTCGCCCCACTGGCGCCGGCTGTACCAGTGACAGCGTAGACTCCAACTTGCGGCATCCTGTTCTGCTGCTTCTTCAGTTCCCTCTCCAAGGCGGCCAGCTCTCTCTCCTTGCGAGTCAATGCATCTTGGTGCGCATGCAAAGCTGCTTTCTCTCGTTCCAGTTTGGCCAGTTCGTCTCGTTGAACAGCTGCAGTTAGTTCACTTTGCGTACGCAAGGCCTGAACGTTTTCGCGTTGACGCTGTAAGTCCAGTTTGGAGTGTTCCAGGACTTTATCATGGACCGATAGGTTCTGCACATATTGCCGTTGCAGCGCGTCTTTGGCACGGTCCAATTCGAGTTGGATTTCTTTGCGCTGCTGTTCCCGGTCTCTTTGCAGGTTTTCACGCTCTTGCTGCAGCTGCTCTCGTTCCTCTTCCCATAGCTGGCGTTCACGGGCCCATGCTTCTTGGGCATCTCGCAGTCGGCCCACTTCCTCATCCCAGCTCTCTTTCGATGGGAGAGGGAATAGATCCGGATGGGAATGCAGGCTTTCTTCGGATTCCTCTTCATCTGAACGCAGGACATCGTGCCCACCGGTGGCTCCACGGGGCATCTCAGGTGCAGCTGCTGGTCCGGGATCTGGGGGGTCCGATCGGAAGCTGGTACGGATACCCCTCCCAATCCCCGACATAGTCCCGGTTTCAACGGTGGTCTTCGGACGGGCCCCAGTGCTATGCCACGGTGGATTCTTGGGAGCATCACCAAAATACGAGTCCAGGAATCGTTCAATGGACTCCTGTGTTGCCGCATGAAAGGTGGTCAGACCCGTCTCCTCCGTGACAGGTTGCATCTGAGGTTTGTAATCCATACGAAAACGGGCAGATATCCGATCCACAGGCGCTCGATCCATAGACAGCGCCCCAAACGACTCATGTAAATCCCCATGGTCGTCTCCTCGTCCCTCGTCCCAACGAAGTAAGGGAAGACTCGTGTCGATACGAGGACGGGAAAGAGTTACCAGCGAGACCCGTTCTCCCGCCGGTTCCTCCAAATCCAGAAGGGAAAGCTCGGAGCCCTCTTTGGGGGCTACCGCACCTTCCACAGGAATATTCAACCTCTCCATGCCGAGACACCAGAGGTCCACTGCACTAGGAAGATAGATGAACGATCGATGATTCCTGCCACAATGTAAGGAATTCCATAGAAGCAGAAATAAAAGGCTTTTTGGGTGTAAAAGACCGTTTATTCAGACATCCTAGAAAGCTCACGTACACGCCGTGGCAGGAATAATATCTCCCGCCAGAAGCACAGGTTATAACTCTGTCCATCCCATCCCCCCTCCCGGATTCCCATGGGAACGGAGGTCTCATCTCCCTCGCAGAGATAAGGTCTCCGCCGCAGAAGCTGGCCCATCGCCCGGGTTGTGGAATGTAGTCAAGGCCAGGCGGCTGACCCGCTCATCAACACCATTGAATCCTTTACACTCTGCCTCCCTTAAAAAAGACTTCCCCCCCCAGGTTTGTGCGGAAAGGCGCGATGGAAAGCAGAAATGAGGGCGGGGGCGTCAATATTTTCGGAATAAACCCATTGATTATACCCAGAGGAATACCCCACCCAAGAGACTAAATATTGCAAGCGTTTGCGATTAAAGCGAGAGTCCAGGATGGCGTCAATTTCGTAATGCTTGTGGCCATCAATAATAGTCGGTGGGGGTCTCTCCGGCGGGTCGTGCCAGGCATCGGAAACGGGAGCCTCCTTGAGTAAACTGGAATGGAAGACAGGATGGATATTACTTAGAGAATTAGGCAAGTCCAATCGGGCAGTGACATCATTAATCACTTTAGTAATCTGAAAAGGTCCCACGAATCTTTTGCCTAGTTTTGAAAATTTATGTACGTCCCTGAGATTTTTGGTAGACAAATACACCCAGGCGCCCACACGCAAAGGGAAATCCGAGCGGTGCTTATCCGCTTGAAGTTTTTGGGAGTCTTTAGCCTGCTGTAAGGCAGTCTGGACCATTTTCCACCCCTCAGCCAGAGATGAAATCCACTGCTGAAACTCCGGAGGATTCAATGCTTCCGCAGGTAGTTGCGGTAACGGAGGGAAGGACCGACCAGACACAATTTCGAAGGGGGTCTTTTTTGTACTGCTATGAACCGCATTATTATAGGCGTATTCTGCAAACGGAATTAGCTCGCACCAATTGTCTTGGTGGTAGTTGGTGTAACAACGTAAATACTGCTCCAGGGTTCTGTTCGTTCTCTCTGACTCACCGTCACTTTGAACGTGGTAGGGGGCGGCAACCGCCAGGGCGGCCCCCAACAAACCTAGAAAAGCCTTCCAGAACTTTGAAATGAATTGGGGCCCGCGGTCGGAGACCACCTTAACGGGGGCGGAGTGTAGACGATAAATATGCTGAATGAACAGACGTGCTAACTTAGGAGCGGAGGGGATGGAAGCACATGGGATGAAATGGGCTTGTTTAGAAAATAAGTCCACCACCACCCACAAGACCGTGTTGCCCTGACTTTCTGGCAAATCCGTAATAAAATCCCTGGGAGAGGTTTCAACAGACCATGGGGTTTTCCCGGAACGTTCTTGGCTTCCGCACAAACAGAGCAACCTTTAATATACGTCTCAATGTCCTTGCGCATCGCGCGCCACCAAAATTGACGGCGGGCCAAATGCAGAGTTTTTAGGAAGCCAAAATGTCCAGCTGAGCGGGCATCATGACAGGCCTCGAGAACCTGCTTACGGAGGGGGGGAGGCACGTACCAACAATCCCCCCGCTGCCAAACACCATTCTCCAGACGCAATTGGGAGTCACCTTCCTCCGCTGGTGGCTCGCGCAGCCCCGCCTCCTCGAGTTCCCGTAGGAAAGGAGAGACCAGGCTGGGAATGGGCAGAGAAGGAGGAGTGGACGTCTGAGATCGGGTGACAGCCAGCCCCAATTGGGAGGGGGAGAGAACAGTGCGCGGAATGTCCCGTAAGGCAGCTCCACCCCCCTCCCCGGGTAGGCGCGAGAGCGCATCAGCCAGTTTATTGGTTTTTCCGGGGAAAAAATGGACAGTGAAAGAGAAACGAGAAAAGAAATCGGCCCAACGAAGTTGTTTTGCAGACATCTTGAGGGGGGTGGAGAGGGCGGCCAAGTTCTTGTGATCCGACCAAACTTGAAAGGGGTGTTTAGCCCCCTCCAGCCAGTGGCGCCAAGTGGAGAGTGCTACTTTGATGGCCGCAGTCTCTTTATCCCCTACAGTCCAGTTGAGCTCAGCACCGGAGAATTTCTTTGATAAATAAGCACACGGAACCAGCCTATCATCTTTATTTCTCTGCAACAGGGCTGCTCCAAGCGCTTTGTCCGAGGCATCCACGTGAACCACAAACGGGAGATCTGGGTCAGGGTGTTTCAGGATAGGTTCGGTAGTAAAAGCAGATTTTAAAAGCTGAAAGGCTGTCTGACATTCTTTAGACCAGGAAAGGGGGGCCCCGGGCTTGGCAGTCTGTGGATCTTTACCCTTAGTGCGTAAGAGGTCTGTGAGTGGGAGAGTCAGTTCAGCGAATTGGGGTATAAAGTCACGATAGAAATTAGCAAAACCTAGGAAAGATTGGAGTTCCTTTCGATTGGTAGGGGCAGGCCATTGGAGGACTGCATCAATCTTAGCAGGATCCATTTTTAGCCCCTCGGGCGAGATCCGGTAACCCAAATAGTCGATAGAGGTTTGGTGGAAACAACATTTAGAAAGTTTGGCAAAGAGGGAGTTGTTGAGCAAACGTTTCAATACTTCCCGAACCAATGCTTCATGCTCTTCCATGGTTTGCGAATAAATTAAAACGTCATCTAAGTACACCACTACTCCCTTGTACAATAAATCATGGAGAACTTCGTTGATAAGGGCCATAAAAGCTCCGGGGGCCCCACTTAACCCGAATGGCATTATTAAGTATTCAAACTGTCCAAACTTTGTGTTAAATGCAGTCAAGTGTTCATAGCCCTCCGCAATTCTGACCCTGTAGTAAGCTTCTCTCAAGTCCAACTTAGTAAAGATGCGTCCCTTGCCCAGTGCGTCTAAAAGGTCCTTGATTAATGGCAAAGGGTATTTATTGGACAGGGAGACCGCATTGAGTCCTCGGTAATCTGTGCAGAGCCGTAAAGACCCATCTTTCTTTTTTACAAACAATACAGGAGCAGCATGTGTGTGTTTGGTAGCCCGCCGTATGAACCCGCGAGCGAGGTTCTTGTCTAAGAAGGCACGCAGTTCCTTCTCCTCATTGGGACTCATGCGGTAGATTCTACCTTTGGGCAGTTGCGCCCCTGGCTGTATTACGATTTTGCAGTCAGTGTCTCTATGGGGTGGCAACTGATCGCATTCTTGCTCCTGAAATACTCTGGCTAAATCCTGGTAAGCCGGTGGAATGCCGGTAGAATCGGGAGCAATTAGAGCGTGCATCGCTGATGAAGCCGGGGGGGGGGTATGTCAGGAGAAGCCGAGTTTTCCCCCCAATTCATGTGTTCTCCGCAGGGAGGGTCAGTGAATTCTAAGATCCTTTCTTTCCAAATGAATTTTGGTTCATGCAACAACAACCATGGCATGCCCAGAACTATGGAGTGTTTGGCCACTGGCGCCAGAATAAAGCTAATTTTCTCCCAATGGTCAGCGCAGCGGAGGAGAACCGGTTGCGTTTTGAACTGGGCCGGTCCTTCGCTCCCGAGAGGACTGCCGTCCATTTGGGTGAATGGTATGGGCTTAGCCAGGGGGACTTGGTCCAGACCTAGTTCCTCCGCCACCTGGGGCCGCATTAAACAATGGGAGCACCCAGAATCTACAAGGGCTGAGGCTATAATACGAGTATGCTTAGCGGGGTTGGCCAGAAACGCTTGGATCGTAATGGGAGCGCTGCCTTCACTCACCGCGTCTGGAGTCGAACCCATATTCATGGGGGCTGAAGAAAGGCAAACAGCTGCTTCCCCCTCCTCTGGGTCGCCTTCGGTAACTGCCTTAGACGAGCCTGTTGGGGGCGGCCCGGATTTGCGTGGTGGCTTGGCAGATGGGGTGCGCGCGGCCGGAGTGGTTGGCTTCTGTTTTTTCGGGCAGTTGGCGGCTAGATGACCCGGTCCTCCGCAGTAAAGACACAATCCCAGTCGGCGACGGCGCTCGGAGGTGGTCTCGGTAGAGGCTGCTGGGCTTGGCTTGGTGGTCGCAGCGGTGGTCGCAGTGGCGGGTTTTGGGCGTGGGCGGCCCCCGGCACGAGCGTACTCCAAACGAGACGCCACCTGGGATCCCAATTCGATCCAATCAGCAATAGTGCGGGGAATCCGAATTAAAAACACCGTTTCACGCAGTTTGCCGTCGACAGCATGCGAGAAGTATTCACATTTCATGCGCTCAGGCCACTCAGGAGGGAGTCGAGCAGCCGCCGCACGAAATTCACAGGCAAATTCTGCAAACGAGCGGTTGCCTTGCTGAATAGATTTGATGGTGCGAATAGCTTCATTTTCAGCACCCGGATCTTGGAAGCGAGCCCTTAAGGCTTGGAGGAACGCCGGCACCGTGCGAGTATCTTCATCTTGCAGGTTCAAAAGAGTCACAAACCAGTCGGCTGCCGCCCCATCCAGGACGGAGCCGATGTCCCGTATTTTTTCGCGTTCAGACCGGTATAAATCGTCATAGTCCTCCATGTGGGCATCGAGTTGCAGGATGAAGTAGGGGAGTTTGGAAGCGGTCCCATCGAAACGGGCAGGTATGGGAGGTCTGTAATATCCTCTCTCCACGGCCCTTGGCGCCCGCTGGGGCGGCGGTTGCGCAGGTTGAGGCAGCGGCGCAGGGGGGGCCGGAATCGGTGGAGGTACCAACGCCGGTGCCGCTGGTGTTCTGGTGGGAGCCGGTCCTTGGAAGGTGGCAGGACCCAGCAGCGTCGCCCCACTGGCGCCGGCTGTACCAGTGACAGCGTAGACTCCAACTTGCGGCATCCTGTTCTGCTGCTTCTTCAGTTCCCTCTCCAAGGCGGCCAGCTCTCTCTCCTTGCGAGTCAATGCATCTTGGTGCGCATGCAAAGCTGCTTTCTCTCGTTCCAGTTTGGCCAGTTCGTCTCGTTGAACAGCTGCAGTTAGTTCACTTTGCGTACGCAAGGCCTGAACGTTTTCGCGTTGACGCTGTAAGTCCAGTTTGGAGTGTTCCAGGACTTTATCATGGACTGATAGGTTCTGCACATATTGCCGTTGCAGCGCGTCTTTGGCACGGTCCAATTCGAGTTGGATTTCTTTGCGCTGCTGTTCCCGGTCTCTTTGCAGGTTTTCACGCTCTTGCTGCAGCTGCTCTCGCTCCTCTTCCCATAGCTGGCGTTCACGGCCCCATGCTTCTTGGGCATCTCGCAGTCGGCCCACTTCCTCATCCCAGCTCTCTTTCGATGGGAGAGGGAATAGATCCGGATGGGAATGCAGGCTTTCTTCGGATTCCTCTTCATCTGAGCGCAGGACATCGTGCCCACCGGTGGCTCCACGGGGCATCTCAGGTGCAGCTGCTGGTCCGGGATCTGGGGGGTCCGATCGGAAGCTGGTACGGATACCCCTCCCAATCCCCGACATAGTCCCGGTTTCAACGGTGGTCTTCGGACGGGCCCCAGTGCTATGCCACGGTGGATTCTTGGGAGCATCACCAAAATACGAGTCCAGGAATCGTTCAATGGACTCCTGTGTTGCCGCATGAAAGGTGGTCAGACCCGTCTCCTCCGTGACAGGTTGCATCTGAGGTTTGTAATCCATACGAAAACGGGCAGATATCCGATCCACAGGCGCTCGATCCATAGACAGCGCCCCAAACGACTCATGTAAATCCCCATGGTCGTCTCCTCGTCCCTCGTCCCAACGAAGTAAGGGAAGACTCGTGTCGATACGAGGACGGGAAAGAGTTACCAGCGAGACCCGTTCTCCCGCCGGTTCCTCCAAATCCAGAAGGGAAAGCTCGGAGCCCTCTTTGGGGGCTACCGCACCTTCCACAGGAATATTCAACCTCTCCATGCCGAGACACCAGAGGTCCACTGCACTAGGAAGATAGATGAACGATCGATGATTCCTGCCACAATGTAAGGAATTCCATAGAAGCAGAAATAAAAGGCTTTTTGGGTGTAAAAGACCGTTTATTCAGACATCCTAGAAAGCTCACGTACACGCCGTGGCAGGAATAATATCTCCCGCCAGAAGCACAGGTTATAACTCTGTCCATCCCATCCCCCCTCCCGGATTCCCATGGGAACGGAGGTCTCATCTCCCTCGCAGAGATAAGGTCTCCGCCGCAGAAGCTGGCCCATCGCCCGGGTTGTGGAATGTAGTCAAGGCCAGGCGGCTGACCCGCTCATCAACACCATTGAATCCTTTACACTCTGCCTCCCTTAAAAAAGACTTCCCCCCCCCCAGGTTTGTGCGGAAAGGCGCGATGGAAAGCAGAAATGAGGGCGGGGGCGTCAATATTTTCGGAATAAACCCATTGATTATACCCAGAGGAATACCCCACCCAAGAGACTAAATATTGCAAGCGTTTGCGATTAAAGCGAGAGTCCAGGATGGCGTCAATTTCGTAATGCTTGTGGCCATCAATAATAGTCGGTGGGGGTCTCTCCGGCGGGTCGTGCCAGGCATCGGAAACGGGAGCCTCCTTGAGTAAACTGGAATGGAAGACAGGATGGATATTACTTAGAGAATTAGGCAAGTCCAATCGGGCAGTGACATCATTAATCACTTTAGTAATCTGAAAAGGTCCCACGAATCTTTTGCCTAGTTTTGAAAATTTATGTACGTCCCTGAGATTTTTGGTAGACAAATACACCCAGGCGCCCACACGCAAAGGGAAATCCGAGCGGTGCTTATCCGCTTGAAGTTTTTGGGAGTCTTTAGCCTGCTGTAAGGCAGTCTGGACCATTTTCCACCCCTCAGCCAGAGATGAAATCCACTGCTGAAACTCCGGAGGATTCAATGCTTCCGCAGGTAGTTGCGGTAACGGAGGGAAGGACCGACCAGACACAATTTCGAAGGGGGTCTTTTTTGTACTGCTATGAACCGCATTATTATAGGCGTATTCTGCAAACGGAATTAGCTCGCACCAATTGTCTTGGTGGTAGTTGGTGTAACAACGTAAATACTGCTCCAGGGTTCTGTTCGTTCTCTCTGACTCCCCGTCACTTTGAACGTGGTAGGGGGCGGCAACCGCCAGGGCGGCCCCCAACAAACCTAGAAAAGCCTTCCAGAACTTTGAAATGAATTGGGGCCCGCGGTCGGAAACCACCTTAACGGGGGCGGAGTGTAGACGATAAATATGCTGAATGAACAGACGTGCTAACTTAGGAGCGGAGGGGATGGAAGCACATGGGATGAAATGGGCTTGTTTAGAAAATAAGTCCACCACCACCCACAAGACCGTGTTGCCCTGACTTTCTGGCAAATCCGTAATAAAATCCCTGGGAGAGGTTTCAACAGACCATGGGGTTTTCCCGGAACGTTCTTGGCTTCCGCACAAACAGAGCAACCTTTAATATACGTCTCAATGTCCTTGCGCATCGCGCGCCACCAAAATTGACGGCGGGCCAAATGCAGAGTTTTTAGGAAGCCAAAATGTCCAGCTGAGCGGGCATCATGACAGGCCTCGAGAACCTGCTTACGGAGGGGGGGAGGCACGTACCAACAATCCCCCCGCTGCCAAACACCATTCTCCAGACGCAATTGGGAGTCACCTTCCTCCGCTGGTGGCTCGCGCAGCCCCGCCTCATCGAGTTCCCGTAGGAAAGGAGAGACCAGGCTGGGAATGGGCAGAGAAGGAGGAGTGGACGTCTGAGATCGGGTGACAGCCAGCCCCAATTGGGAGGGGGAGAGAACAGTGCGCGGAATGTCCCGTAAGGCAGCTCCACCCCCCTCCCCGGGTAGGCGCGAGAGCGCATCAGCCAGTTTATTGGTTTTTCCGGGGAAAAAATGGACAGTGAAAGAGAAACGAGAAAAGAAATCGGCCCAACGAAGTTGTTTTGCAGACATCTTGAGGGGGGTGGAGAGGGCGGCCAAGTTCTTGTGATCCGACCAAACTTGAAAGGGGTGTTTAGCCCCCTCCAGCCAGTGGCGCCAAGTGGAGAGTGCTACTTTGATGGCCGCAGTCTCTTTATCCCCTACAGTCCAGTTGAGCTCAGCACCGGAGAATTTCTTTGATAAATAAGCACACGGAACCAGCCTATCATCTTTATTTCTCTGCAACAGGGCTGCTCCAAGCGCTTTGTCCGAGGCATCCACGTGAACCACAAACGGGAGATCTGGGTCAGGGTGTTTCAGGATAGGTTCGGTAGTAAAAGCAGATTTTAAAAGCTGAAAGGCTGTCTGACATTCTTTAGACCAGGAAAGGGGGGCCCCGGGCTTGGCAGTCTGTGGATCTTTACCCTTAGTGCGTAAGAGGTCTGTGAGTGGGAGAGTCAGTTCAGCGAATTGGGGTATAAAGTCACGATAGAAATTAGCAAAACCTAGGAAAGATTGGAGTTCCTTTCGATTGGTAGGGGCAGGCCATTGGAGGACTGCATCAATCTTAGCAGGATCCATTTTTAGCCCCTCGGGCGAGATCCGGTAACCCAAATAGTCGATAGAGGTTTGGTGGAAACAACATTTAGAAAGTTTGGCAAAGAGGGAGTTGTTGAGCAAACGTTTCAATACTTCCCGAACCAATGCTTCATGCTCTTCCATGGTTTGCGAATAAATTAAAACGTCATCTAAGTACACCACTACTCCCTTGTACAATAAATCATGGAGAACTTCGTTGATAAGGGCCATAAAAGCTCCGGGGGCCCCACTTAACCCGAATGGCATTATTAAGTATTCAAACTGTCCAAACTTTGTGTTAAATGCAGTCAAGTGTTCATAGCCCTCCGCAATTCTGACCCTGTAGTAAGCTTCTCTCAAGTCCAACTTAGTAAAGATGCGTCCCTTGCCCAGTGCGTCTAAAAGGTCCTTGATTAATGGCAAAGGGTATTTATTGGACAGGGAGACCGCATTGAGTCCTCGGTAATCTGTGCAGAGCCGTAAAGACCCATCTTTCTTTTTTACAAACAATACAGGAGCAGCATGTGTGTGTTTGGTAGCCCGCCGTATGAACCCGCGAGCGAGGTTCTTGTCTAAGAAGGCACGCAGTTCCTTCTCCTCATTGGGACTCATGCGGTAGATTCTACCTTTGGGCAGTTGCGCCCCTGGCTGTATTACGATTTTGCAGTCAGTGTCTCTATGGGGTGGCAACTGATCGCATTCTTGCTCCTGAAATACTCTGGCTAAATCCTGGTAAGCCGGTGGAATGCCGGTAGAATCGGGAGCAATTAGAGCGTGCATCGCTGATGAAGCCAGGGGGGGGGG
>NW_025951196.1:0-11796 GCF_021028975.2 Sphaerodactylus townsendi
AGAGTGCTGGACTAGATGGACTCTGGTCTGATCCAGCAGGCTAGTTCTTATGTTCTTATGTCTCTAATCTACTGTCTTTCCTTTTTCGCTGTTAAAACCTATGGCACCTGTGGAGGGTTTTCAAGGGAAGAGACAAGCAGAGGTGGTTTGCCATTGTCTGTAATCTGAGTAGCATCCTGGACTTATTCAGGGGTCTCTCCTCAAGTATTAACAAAGGCTGACCCTGCTTAGCTATTGAGATCGGAAAGGTCCAGCTATTCTGGGTCAATGTGAAATAGTGAAGTCGAAACTGACTTACGATGACCGTTCAGAGTGTTTTCAAGGCCACAGACAAAAACAAAGGCCCATTCCGCACACGCAAAAATAATGTGTTTTCAAACCACTTTCACAACTGTTTGCTAGTGGATGTTGCTATTCCGCACAGCTTCAAAGAGCCCTGAAAGCAGTTTGAAAGTGCAGTATCCTGCATGTGCGGAATGAGCCGAAGATATTATTTACATATTAGTTTATTTTTAAAAGAAACTGTCCAATCAAGTGTGGCACTCCATACTATATACAGCAGCATCAAATGATTATAAAAATGACTCAAACTCATACTGGGATAATAGTCATCGGGCAACGGTGAACATTGGCGACTCACCCAAAACATCATGGTGTGTCACCTCTGATATGCGTGTCATATGTTCACCTTCACTGGGTTTGATTAAGAACATAAGAAAGAGCCTGCTGGATCAGACCAGAGTCCATCTAGTCCAGCTCTCTGCTACTTGCAGTGGCCCACCAGGTGCCTTTGGGAGCTCACCTGCAGGAGGTGAAAGCAATGGCCTTCTGCGGCTGCTGCTCCCGAGCACCTGGTCTGCTAAGGCATTTGCAATCTCAGATCAAGGAGGATCAAGATTGGTAGCCAGAGATCAACTTCTCCTCCATCAATCTGTCCGAGCCCCTTTTAAAGCTATTCAGGCCATCACCACCTCCTGTGGCAGCATATTCCAAACACCAATCACATGCTGCTTGAAGAAATGCTTCCTTTTATTAGTCCTAATTCTTTCCCCCAGCATTTTCAATGAATGCCCCCTGATTTTGGATGCTATCTCCGATTATGGACTTCTGGCATACCTGGCAAAACGTTTCATGCAAGAGCCCCCAACCTTTCTGAGGCCCCTTCCGCACTTGCAGAATATTTATTTATTTATTTATTTATTTATTTATTTTTTAAACTTTTATACCGCCCCATCCCCTGGGGGCTCTCACAATTTCACTTTCAATCCACTTTCACAATTGTTTGCAAGTGGATTTTGCTATTCCACACAGCTGCAAAGTGCATATGAAAGTGGATTGAAAGTGCATCATCCTGCATGTGCGGAAGGGACCTGAGTCTGCAGGTATATTTGGAATTCTGACACAGTATGGCAGGGCCAGCAATAAAATGGCTGTTGCAGAGGTGGAACAAGCCCCAATATGAATGCTTCAGAAACACAGCACAGATCCTTGCTAAAGCTGCAATGGCGTAGTAGTTAAGAGCAGGTGCACTCTAATCTGGGGAACTGGGTTTGATTCCTCGCTCTGCCACTTGACCTGTGGAGGCTTATCTGGTGAACCAGATTAGCTTGTGCACTCCAGCACGTGCCAGCTGGGTGACCTTGGGCTAGTCACAGTCCTTCGGCGCTCTCTCAGCCCCATTCACCTCACAGGGCGTTTGTTGGGGGGGAGGAGGGGAAGGAGATTGTAAGCCCCTTTGAGTCTCCTTACAGGAGAGAAAGGAGGGATATAAATCCAAACTCTTCTTCTAAAATAACATTTTTTAAAATCTGCCCAGCCAATTAAACCTCCAGTAATCAATCTGAACCCTTGGTGCCCACGAGCAACCCACTGGGGACTCCTGAAGTTAGGAATCTGGTCGAGTGGCTGTTCATTCTTCACCCAGATGCAAACACTGCCAAACATTTCAGCAAAAAAAAAAAAAGCATGTTTCTAAATTTATGCCCAGTGTCACCCACTAGCAGGGATCAGAGCCTTTGCCTCCATCTCTTCCAGAGACAACATTATTTATCTCCCTCTCAGTTTTGACGTCCGTTGCAATTTCTGATCTCTCGAATGCTGAACTAGCACTAAAGCTTCTTAGCACGGCAGATCCGCAATTTTAACAGTGATGACAGATGACGCCTCATGGGAGTCGGACGTCTCCGGGGAGCCAATCAACAAACACGGTCATCCGATATCAATGATGACCCAGAGTGGACCATTTCCTAGTAGGGCTTCCGATCGGTAACACAGATTAAAAGGCATCCTGTTAAACCGAACTTCTGCCTCAAATGTTGTCAAGCTGCTATAGGAGGTGTCTATAACATTTTGGGGTGGCCCCACCCCCTGCGACAGCCATTTTGTGCCCAGCTCCGCCTCCTGCAGCACCCATCTTGTGATTGTGCAAGCTGCCCTCCTTCAGAATGCCGAAGGTGGCCACTGGCACGAAAAAGTTGGGGATTCTGACCCTACGCAGCCTCAAAATGGTTCTCCAAGGCCCCAAGCTCTCTCAGAGCTGCCACCTTGACCTCTTTTGCATACAAATATCCCTTTGACCCCCTGCTACCTTGACGCCTTTTGCGTACTCCAAATCTTCTATAGGTTGCTCTTCAGCTATCAGGTTCAATTCAAGGTAGAGCTAGAAGAGTTTGGATTCATGTCCCCACTCTTATCTCCTGTAAGGAGACTCAAAGGGGCTTACAAACTCCTTTCTCTTCCCCACCCCCACAACAAACACTCTGTGGGGTGGGTGAGGCCGAAAGAGCTCTGAAGAACTGTGACTAGCCCAAGGTCACCCAGCTGGCATGGGTTGGAGTACACAAGCTGATCTGGTTCACCAGATAAGCCTCCACAGCTCAAGTGGCAGAGCGAGGAATCAAACTCAGATTAGAGTGCACCTGCTAATCTGGTTCCCCAGATAAGCCTCCACAGCTCAAGTGGCACAGCAGGGAACCGACCCGGTTCCTCAGATTAGAGTGCACCTGCTCTTAACCACTACACCACACTGGCTCAAGGTAATGGATGTAACATATAAAGCCCTTTGTGGTTCTGAACCTTACCTCCTATACTCCACCATGACATTTCGCTCATCTCAGTGGGGCATTATGAGAGTGCCCCCTTACACCTGGGCAAGATCTACTTCCCCCCGTATACAGGCCTCCTCTGCATCAGCCTCCGCCTGCCTAAAGAGATCCGGGAGGCTCCCACCCTTCTGGGGGTCCGCTAACTATACAAAACGGAATGATTCATTCAGGAGGGCATTTTGACACAGATAATAGGATCGTGGGAGAAAAAACAGTTCGGACAGGTGTTTTTATAAAGCAAATGAGACTGCGGACCATACCACAGTGGGTGGCATGCTTTATGTTTGCCGTGTGTTATCTCAGTAGGAGCAGCAGTGGCGTAGGAGGTTAAGAGCTCGTGTATCTAATCTGGAGGAACCAGGTTTGATTCCCCACTCTGCCGCCTGAGCTGTGGAGGCTTATCTGGGGAATTCAGATTGGCCTGTACACTCCCACACACGCCAGCTGGGTGACCTTGGGCTAGTCACAGCTTCTCGGAGCTCTCTCAACCTCACCTACCTCACAGGGTGTTTGTTGTGAGGGGGGGAGGGCAAGGAGATTGTCAGCCCCTTTGAGTCTCCTGCAGGAGAGAAAGGGGGGATATAAATCCAAACTCCTCTTCTTCTTCAATCACAGTGCATTGTTTTTCTACTTCTATACGACCATTTTTATAGAAATACACAAACAGAGCTGGAGGAGAAACCATCTATAGTTCAACACCTGCTTCCGGTTTCCTACAAGACTGTAATCAAACTATCGTCTCTTAATTGTGTTGTCAACTTCACCATTTCTGAATATTCCGTAACATTCAAAATCCAGTTGTCTTTTGTTGGTATCTTATTATCTCTCCATTTTGGCAAGTATAGAGTCCTTGCTGCAGAAAAGCCTCGGGTTTTTTGTTTTCAATTGTGTAAAGAAGCTAAGACTTTGGGGGATACGATAAGGAAGTACAAAAGTTTCTGGCAGTGGAACACTTTAAAAAAAACTGAAAATCACAGGGATTGAACGTGGGATTTTCTCCATATAACCCAGGTGATCTATATCACTGAGCTACTCTCTGTGGAGATTGGGGAACTTGCTCAGTATTTGTAAGCGTTTGGGACTCTTTAGTTTGGAGAGGAGGCGTCTGAGGGGGGATAGGATTGAAGTCTACAAAATTATGCATGGGGTAGAAAATGTTGACAGAGAGACGTTTTTCTCTCTTTCTCCCAATGCTAGAACCAGGGGGCATCCATTGAAAATGCTGGGGGGAAGAATTAGGACTAATAAAAGGAAACACTTCTTCACGCAACGTGTGATTGGTGTTTGGAATATGCTGCCACAGGAGGTGGGGATGGCCACTAACCTGGATAGCTTTAAAAAGGGCTTGGACAGATTGATGGAGGAGAAGTCGATCTATGGCTACCAATCTTGATCCTCCTTGATCTGAGGTTGCAAATGTCTTAGCAGACCAGGTGCTCAGGAGCAGCAGCCGCAGAAGGCCATTGCATTCCCATCCTGCATGTGAGCTCCCAAAGGGACCTGGTGGGCCACTGTGAGTAGCAGAGAGCTGGACTAGATGGACTCTGGTCTGATCCAGCTGGCTTGTTCTTATGTTCTTCTTAAGAGGATATGACATTATTGTTACTCACAGTTTTGCAGGATGGGGAAAATAACACATAAAAAAAAAGACTGCACCCTGTCTTCCATTATCTGTCCTCTTCCCTACATTATTTTCCTGCAGTGCTACCGGAGGATTCTTTTGAAGGCTTTCTTAAAAGAAATCAATAACCACTATAATACTACAGCATTACACCAATATGATTTCATTCAAAAAAACAACAACCCTCCACTGGTGCAGAAAATGGAGGCTGCAAAGCACTGATGGGGAGGGGACCGCTGCCAGTGTGGATGGGATCTTGGAAATGTCCGTCTTCCCAGCCAGAATCACAACACAGCGTGACCATGCTCTACCCAAAAAGATGGTCAGCAAAACAGGTTTGTGAAAGAGCATCCGGAAGACAGGGGAAGCCTGCAAAGTGCGTGTTTATAGTGCAACGGAAGGGTTGGGTATAAATCTAATAAATAAATGTCTTGTGGAGGTTCCCCAAAGCAGCACTGTGCTTTAGAAGCAAAGGCCGTGCATGTCTGGACTTGTCTGTCCTTTAGAAGCAAAGGCCATGCATGTCTGGACGCAGTCCAAGTTTGCCAACATAGTCCCATAGACAGAGGCACCTTCCGCACATGCGGAATAATGCTGGGGGGGAGAATTAGGACTAATAAAAGGAAACACTTCTTCACGCAACGTGTGATTGGTGTTTGGAATGTGCTGCCACAGGAGGTGGTGATGGCCACTCACCTGGATAGCTTTAAAAGGGGCTTGGACAGATTTATGGAGGAGAAGTCGATTTATGGCTACCAATCTTGATCCTCTTGGATCTGAGATTGCAAATGCCTTAGCAGACCAGGTGCTCAGGAGCAGCAGCAGCAGAAGGCCATTGCTTTCACATCCTGCATGTGAGCTCCCAACGGCACCTGGTGGGCCACTGCGAGTAGCAGAGAGCTGGACTAGATGGACTCTGGTCTGATCCAGCTGGCTTGTTCTTATGTTCTAATAATGCACTTTCAATCCACTTTCAATGCACTTTTCAGTTGTGCGGAATAGCAAAAGACACTTGCAAACAATCGTGAAAGTGGATTGAAAGAGCATTGTTCTGCTTGTGCGGAAGGGGCCAGAGGGTTGAAAATACAACTTACAGGTCTAAATCCCATGTAAGTCCTTTGCCCGTTTCTTCAGTCAATACATTAGCTTTTGACCTCAGTTCGTACCCGTAAAATGGGAATGCACCCAGGACAAGGTTAATGATGGCTGGAAAGCAAATTTCACCTTTTGAAAATTCTATCAAAATTATTAAACAGAGACAGTGGAAAGTACTGTCAAGGTACAGCTGATTGACGGTGATCCCATAAGGCAAAGAAACCCAACCTTTCAGTTTGCGGGTACATTTGGGATTCTGACACAGTGCAGCGGGTCGTAAAATGTACACCATTTGCGTATGCACAATTTGAATGCATCCTGGAACAAATGTGGGATCTCTTTTGCAAGTCTTCCCCTATTAACCGCAAAACATCTTCTCTTCCCAACACTCAGAGAAATCTGTAATGGAACCTCGTAAAAACCAAAGCTATCCTCCAGAATTGCTGAGTATCTTAAAACCTTTGGGGAAAGGGAAGACACTCACAGCCTATGCAAAGGAGCCACTCTGTTAGAAACAAGCAGTCCTCGGCTTGTGCTCGTGAATTCTCGGTACGGTTCGGAATAACAACCTCCCTGGGATTACTTAATAAAACATCTCTCCGGAACGCTCCTATTTGCACAATGGCAGCACTCCAAAACACAGCGTCCCAAACTGGTTTCGCGTGCCATCCTCATGCAAAAAAGACTAGCAAGCTTTTCATGAAAACAGAGCCAATCGGACTCAGCAGATCTCAGACACCGCTAGAAAAACCAAATGCACAGCAGTGACCACATGTTACACAAAACACATCTAAGAACATAAGAACATAAGAACAAGCCAGCTGGATCAGACCAGAGTCCATCTAGTCCAGCTCTCTGCTACTCGCAGTGGCCCACCAGGTGCCTTTGAGAGCTCACATGCAGGAGGTGAAAGCAATGGCCTTCTGCTGCTGCTGCTCCTGAGCACCTGGTCTGCTAAGGCATTTGCAATTTCAGATCAAAGAGGATCAAGATTGGTAGCCATAGATCGACTTCTCCTCCATAAATCTGTCCAAGCCCCTTTTAAAGCTATCCAGGTGAGTGGCCATCACCACCTCCTGTGGCAGCACATTCCAAACACCAATCACACGTTGCGTGAAGAAGTGTTTCCTTTTATTAGTCCTAATTCTTCCCCCCAGCATTTTCAATGAATGCCCCCTGGTTCTAGTATTGTGAGAAAGAGAGAAAAAAATATTTCTGTCAACATTTTCTACCCCATGCACAATTTTATAGACTTCAATCATATCCCCCCTCAGCCGTCTCCTCTCCAAACTAAAGAGTCCCAAACGCTGCAGCCTCTCCTCATAAGGAAGGTACTCCACATCTCCGGTGGTTGCACTGGCCTTTCCTAACCATAAGGCCGGACGACACCCGAGGAATTTCAGGTGGAAGCGACGGGACTCAGATTCCAGACAGCCCTTGCGATTTCCATACAAACACTCGGCCATGTTTACACCTTAGAGCGTACACGCTTGTCCCAATACCACAAAGCAATGCAACTATTTCATCCCCTGCAACCTGCCTTTCCCCCTGCACCTGCCTCTCCGTGTTTGCAAACAAAGCTCAGGGGAATATTTCTTTCTCAAGCCATCTTCCAAGCATCTGCAACGGAGGTGTGAGGAGGGGACGGGAGAAGCGAGCAACGGAGGTGCCTCGATTCGACGTGCGACCGTTGCGTGAAAGGAGGAGATGTCGAAAGAGAGAAAAGATGGGAAAGAGGAGGTAGAGAGAAAGCCATCGGATCGGCGCTGGGAGAGGAGGCCTGCGTACCCAGCGGCTTGCAGTATTGCTATGGTGATGCCTAGCGGGGACACAGCAAAGCACGGCTTTTCCACGTCTTGAGTCAGAGCAGATGCAGAATTGCACCTTCTGTGCCAGCAGGCCTAGAGAAAAGGAAGCCCTGTCAACAGAACGGGGACGGAGCAGAATCTCCTCCATACTATAGAGCAGCACCGTGGCCCATCAGAGGCGCCCTTGGATCAAAACAAAGGGGAAATCTCGGGTTCGATGCCCATGTAAATCTGGGGAAACAGACATTCCCGAGCAAGTCTGTTTCTCAGGCGCCCCTTTTATAACGTCACCCGTTTTAAGGTTATTTGCTCCTCTGCTGAACAGCATTTCTGGAGGCTCAAAGAAAATCAGATTAAAATCCTCCTACTTTGTGGAAACGTTTTATCTTTCTAGCCAGGTTGCTAAGTACTGTGCCATAACAAAATATAGCTAACTTACATCATGCCACAGGATTAAGTGGGAACTAACTGTGTTTATGATAATAATCTCAAAATGACCTTTGGAGCTACTAAGAAGATTCTATATCTTTAAATTCGCATTGTAAGTTATGAGTTGATACTGGATCATCCACTATTCAGTCTTTGGTTTGGAGGGGACATTTTAGGACTCGAGGTGAATTTCATGACTGCTTTGGTTCTTTTGTGCATACAGCTGAATAGATGCCATATTAAACTTAACTAGAAGAAGAAGAGCTTGGATTTAGATCCCCCTTTCTCTCCTGTAGGAGACTCAAAGGGGCTGACAATCTCCTTGCCCTTCCCCCCTCACAACATAAGAACATAAGAACTAGCCTGCTGGATCAGACCAGAGTCCATCTAGTCCAGCATTCTGCTACTCGCAGTGGCCCACCAGGTGCCTTTGGGAGCTCACCTGCAGGAGGTGAAAGCAATGGCCTTCTGCTGCTGCTGCTCCTGAGCACCTGGTCTGCTAAGGCATTTGCAATCTGAGATCAAGGAGGATCAAGATTGGTAGCCATAAATTGACTTCTCCTCCATAAATCTGTCCAAGCCCTTTTTAAAGCTATCCAGGTTAGTGGCCATCACCAAGCCCTTTTTAAAGCTATCCAGGTTAGTGGCCATCACCAGGTTAGTAGCCATCACCACAACAAACACCCTGTGAGGTAGGTGGGGCTGAGAGAGCTCCGAGAAGCTGTGACTAGCCCAAGGTCACCCAGCTGGCATGTGTGGGAGTGTACAGGCTAATCTGAATTCCCCAGATAAGCCTCCACAGCTCAGGCGGCAGAGCTGGGAATCAAACCCGGTTCCTCCAGATTAGATACGCGAGCTCTTAACCTCCTACGCCACAGCTGCTCTTAACTAACTAAATAATCGCCGATTCACCAACCTGCCAAGGCCTCCAGAAGATATAACCTCACTGGCTCATTTGGGCAGATTAAAAATAGCTCTATGATGAGAAAACTTGAGGAGATTGCGCCAAGAGACAGATGTGGGGGGGGGCAGCAATCCCTCACCCCAATCATCGCCTCCCAGCCGATGACTGTTATCCCCATTGTTACCAGAGGAAAACCTTCTCCTTTCTTCACCTGCTCCCACCAGGCCTCTTTAAAAATGGCAGGCCGGCACAGCACAATCCAATTCTCACAACATCCCTCCTTCTCTCAAAACCACCATTCCCAGGTGCCGGTTGCCAGGGAAACCAATGTGGTGGCCAAAAACTCTCAGAAGGAGAAGTCAATTTGCAAGAGTTGAGGACGCCCCTATACTACCTGAACCAGCCACGTTCTCCCAGGAAACTGAAGTCCGGAGATCAGTTACAGTTCCAAGAGAACAGCAGGGTCTACCTGGGGGTTAGCAACCCTAAAGCAGGGGTGAAGTAGATGGAATCAGAGGTTATCACGAGTCACCAAGGATCTCGAGTTTGCCAACGAAATGAGTCACAGCTACTATGAGAATGGCGAGACCACAATCCCATGCGCATCAAACATTCTCCAGGTTTTGGGCCACAGGGAAGATGACAACCACCGGGTTTCCTCTCTGTCTTCTCTCACAACAGCTGCAATTCACACCACACCGGACACTGTCCGATAAGCATCACGACACGGATGGTACCTAGTTGACTGAGGCACATTCTCTATCATTCTATTCTATGATTCATTCCTAACTCCCAGCCACAGCTATATAAAACACAGACAGTGATTGTATCTAGGTCCGTGGTGGAGAACCTTTGGCACTCCAGATGTTGTGGACTGCCATTCCCATCAGCCCCTGCCAGCATGGCCAATTGGCCATACTGGCAGGGGCTGATGGGAATTGTAGTCCATAACATCTGGAGTGCCAAAGGTTCGCCACTACTGATCATGTCAATGTAACACCGCCCAGAGCCTTTCAGGGGTTCGCAGTCTATTAAATTTAACAAATAAATAAATAAATAAATAAATAAATAATTATTATTAATAATAATAATAATAATAATAATAACAACAACAACAACTGTCTTTAGATATATGCACTCTGCCTGCCAAATGTAGCCATGGTGTGAATGGACATTCTTTCCTTGATCCGTCTTTTTTGGTTTCACATGCTTGGTAGATAACTAGGCTTATCCCCGACACCTTCCACTTCCATGGGAAGCGGGATGTTTCCATTGCTGTGTGGGGGCAGGAGGCCAGGTGGCTTTATCTCTTTCGGTCACTGACCTTGGGGCGCACTTAGGCTCCAAAGTAACTCTTTCTCACATTCTTTGGGAAAACTTTGGGATAAAGAGGCTTGTGAAAGCCAGACCTGGCTTCTTGCAAGTTGGGTGATTCGCTGCCTTTTCAATAAACGCTATTGATCAACACTCTAGAGCATAGGTGTCAAACTTGCGGCCCTCCAGATGTCATGGACTGCAGTTCCCATTATCCCCTGCCAGCATCATGCTGGCAGGGGGTGATGGGAATTGTAGTCCATAACATCTGGAGGGCCGCAAGTTTGACACCTGTGCTCTAGAGACTGTTTATTGTTTCAAGGATCACTCCTGTTTATTGTTTCAAGGATCACTAACACATCACTCCTAACCGGATTTTCATGGTGGGGAGAAGGCAGTTCAGGAAGGACCCTATCGAGTAGAGATAGCACCAGTGGTGGGATCCAAAAATTTTAGTAACAGATTCTCATGGTGGTAGGATTCAAACTGTGGTGTAGCGCCAATGGGGATGGGCGGGGCACGATGGGGGCAGGGCCGGGCATTCCGGGGAAGGGGAAGTGGCAAGGACGCAGCCGCTGCGCCGGTCCTTGGGTGGGAAACGAATGCACGCAGGCGCAGGCTGCCACGCACGCCGGTGCACCTCCTGCTAGACTGCTTCAAGTTCTGCGCGCTACTGCTGAGAGGAGGGGCATAACTAAGGCAAAAATCACGTGGCAAAATCACCAATTAGTAACCCCCTCTCGGCACACACAAATAGTTAGTAACCTCCTCTCGGGAACCTGTGAGAACCTGCTGGATCCCACCTCTGGATAGCACCCTTTCAAACCATGTGCGGAGGCAGTCAACACGTTTGCAAAAGAAAAGTCAGAGCCCAGAGGTGGAAGAAGATGGCCATTCTGCCAGGGAAAGAAACAGAATAAAGAGGGAAGCAAGAGAAAAATGCTTCTAGATCAAATTAAAAATGTCCATACTGGCCATTGGCCAACCCGGCTCTGATTTCCCCCTAGACAACATTCTTTCAGTTTGGCCAGAGATAACCTCTGGATTTGGCCGACAGAAGCAGAGCTTGTACCTAACGCTGTCAAGTTTCATAGCCACGTTCTGACACCACGCCCCGGGGGGGTCTTCCGTGTCTGAACAGTGGCGCAAAAAAGTTGTCCTTTTTTTGTCGTGCATTTTTGCCGCTTATCGGTAAACGCTGTTGACTTGTTAACTTCTTTTTTGCCGTTGTTCTCCCCATTGTGAGCGTTAAGCAAACTTCGGAGGGGTAAGCAACCGCTTCGACACACATTTAACTAGTCATTAATTCATTCATTAATCATGAATCCACAGCAGACTGCATTTTCAGGCAACTGGGCAAAGGCCTCCGCACGCTAAGCATAGGTAACTTTTACGGCTGCCAACTGGGGTTTCGCTGCATCTGTGCCTAACGAGAGGTGTCACAATATCATGAGGCAATGAATCCCACAGGTTAATCACACATTGCGTGAAGTGCCACATATGAGATCCCTCTAGGGCACA
>NW_025951197.1:0-11795 GCF_021028975.2 Sphaerodactylus townsendi
TATGAGGAGAGGCTGCAGCGTTTGGGACTCTTTAGTTTGGAGAGGAGGCGGCTGAGGGGGGATATGCCCCCCCCCCCCCACCCCCCCCCCCCCCCACCCCCCCCCCCCCCCACCCCCCCCCCCACCCACCCCCCCCCCCCCCCACCCCCCCCCCCCCCCACCCCCCATACCAATCTTGATCCTCTTTGATTTGAGATTGCAAATGCCTCAACAGTCCAGGTGCTCGGGAGTAACAGCCACAGAAGGCCATTGCTTTCACATTCTGCATGTGAGCTCCCAAAGGCACCTGGTGGGCCACTGCGAGTAGCAGAGAGCTGGACTAGATGGACTTTGGTCTGATCCAGCTGGCTTGTTCTTATGTTCTTATGTTCTTAAAGCAGCTTCATTGGTTCATATGACTGCAGACTCCATTTTTACCAACTTCCTTTTTCTATACATTATTTTATTCTCAGCCTTGAATCTGGGGCTGACGCAAGCAGACCAACTTGCATTTTGCACTTGGGACCTTTTTCTGAGGCCTATGTTGAAGTCTGAGCAGAAATGTTTTTGTCATAGGACTGCCTCTCCTGGTACTGCCCCTAGTGAGCATTATGGTCTGCCACAAGAAATCTCTTGGTGGTCCCTGACCCTAAGGGGATCTAGCTGGCCTTGATGAGGGCTAGGGCTTTTTTGGCCCTGGCCTCAATGTGGTAAAACTCACTATCAGCTAAGACCAAAGTGGGGGATTAAATTTTGAAAGTTCCCGCCATTGCCCTGAAGTTACTCAGGATGGAAGATGATGGACAAAGGCTCCGCAAGCTCCCTAAAAAGTTCTTTGAGTGCTCTTGAGTGCATACAATCTGGCCCAGGGGATTTGCATTCATCCAATGCAGCCAGGTGCTTCTCAACAATCCATGTCAAACAGCAGCCCTGATGCCATATCTTGCCTGCTACCATCTTTAGATGAGCCCATTGTCTTGTTCAGAGAAATGGACACTGAACCTTTCTGCTTTCTCTCTGTCCTCCATTTCCACCCAACCCTATTGTCTCTTTTGCCTTGTGTTTGCTCCTTGTATATCTGAAGAAACTGTTTACTGTTGTAGTGAGCCTCCTTGGCCAGCATCACTCACTGTGAGCTTTGACCTCTCTGAAGAGCTCACCTGGTGTGCCTGGATACCCACAGATGCTCTACGTGAGCAGTTCTGCCCTTGCTCCATTACTTGAATATTTCCTTTTTCTCCCTTAGCTTGGCCTTTATTCATCCACATTGGCTTGTTGGATCCCTACTATGTTTTCTTCTAGCAATGGCTTGTACTCACAAGAGCTCATTTTTTAAGGAGAGCCCACCTTTCACTTGCCTCTTTCCCTTCCAGCAGTCTTGCCTATGGAATGACTTTCATCATTCTCCTGAGTTTACTAAAAGTCTGCCTTGCTAAAATGTAACAGACACGTCCAGCTATGAACTTCCTTGGTCCCCCACTGCAAAAAAAGAAAAATTCTAGAAGAACATAGTCACTTCCCCCCTAAGATCCTCCTCGCCATCTTTACCCCATTATCCCTGTAAGGTCCTCATATGTACATTCTGCATGTATGTGCATACGTGTATATGAAAGAGCCAACATATCACCACTGTACAAATGAGACTGGGGACCAGCATCTGGATGAATGCAGGGTTTAAATGACACATATGCATTCAATGTAACATGAGAATTGTTCAATGCGCATCTAAAGAACAATCACATGTATGCTGTACTTAGATTGCTCATGTGCTTTCTGTCACTTGCGAGCAGTTCTAGGAAGTAAATTTAAACTGGGGTGTGTCGCCACCAGGTATGTATTCCAGAGGGCATTACATCCAATCACATACCTCTGACTCACATTCTTTTATGGCAAAAGGGTTGATTACATCTACATTTTAGAGGAACACTTAAGGTATCTTATGTGTACACCTGCAAAGGGCAATATATCAAATAACCCTCAGACCTGTTCTAGGCTAGCTTTAAAGGGTACAGACAGGTGCAGTTTTGCTGCTGCTACTGTTCTTCATATTTAATTCCAGGCAGACAGGAGTACCAGGAAATACAAAAAAAACCCCCTCTTTTATTTAAACAACGGCTTTCCAACTTCATGCCTGAAGATTATCAGATCAAACAGTGTAGAACCAAACAGTGGATGCTTGCTTGCCCTTAGGCGAAAGCTAGTGATTCTCCCAAGCAACAGTCAACAGTATTCTTAAACATTGGTGAAGGGGGGGAGAGTGGACAGAAAACAACATAAAAATCGGTACATAAAGAAACAAACCTAGAACTGTATGCTACCTGAGGGCAGGACAACATGAGAATGTTGTTGGTCTGTGATTGGCTCTCATGTATTTTAAAATCTGTACTGAGAGCAGCTCCAAGGGATGCAGACTTGAACTGCATTGGGATCTAGTTGTTGATACTTCTTTTGCTTCCAGCTTGGCTTCTTAATTGCGTTGTTTCTCCTGGCTCCTTACACTGTATTATTTGCCAGATTTTCTCTCCCATTCCTTGCCCACAGTCTCCTCCCAAATAACCCTCACTAGTATTTTCTTGAAGAACATCATTTCCAAGGGGCTGCTTTTCATTACAGACACTATCCCCCTCCCCCACAATGTATGTATGGGACTGGATCAGGAAAGTGGAAGGAGAAAAAAGTTAACCCCCCCCCCCAACCACACAACTTCGTGATCCCAGTCCAGCTTGGACTGACAGTCCAAACAGTGATCGGATTGACTGCACTAGACATATGGCATTAAACACCACAGATAGCACAATATTTCTTTATTTACTTGCTTGCTCACTTCCTTTATGGTCCATGCATACTTCATTTATAGGTACAAGTTTGTGGTTTCGGTGGATTTTTTAGACCAATGCAACAGGCCTTTGCATCTCAGTATGAGTACACCCTAGATTTCCAGCAGTTGTGAGGAATAGGATAAAAGAATGGGTACAAAGTGCATGGCAGCCAGAAGCTCCTGAGGCAGGAAGAGTCACATTCTTTATAGAACTGCCCTCCATGGGTCGCTCCCCACTCACCATTAGCCGCGGGGTTTTCTCTTGTTCAGACGCGGGGAGCCAGGACGTTCCCCACATCCCCAGCGTCCACTGCGCGGCTGCGCAGAAATTGCCACTCTTCCTCCTCCCTGGCGCGCGTCAAATCTGCTCTTCAAAAAACAGCAACATTTTCCCAAACCCCGCGCTTGGCGTGGGGTGGTGGGGTGGTGGGGAACCCGGAAGATGACGCGCGGTTGATTCGCTGGGGCGCAGAGCTTTCCGGCCAATCAGGGGAAAGAATCCTCCATTTTGTTTGGGGAGGGCGTCACCGTCAGTGCGCAGAATGAAGCCACATGAAGACGTTGAGACATGTGCACAACGTGACGTGACGATATTGTTCCCTTTGTTCGCGGTTTATTGCTGCAAATTCACAGCGAATTTAGTTTGCGAATTCACACAGCGAGGTGCTGCAGACCAGACCAGACGAGTAGTCGGTGGCGGCGGCAAGAACTGATTTTCACTTTATTTTTATGCTGACGTCAGCATGTGCAGACGTCTCAAACAAATGCTTCCAAAGCTTCCAGCGCGTTTCTGATGACGTGCAGACATCCGAGCCTATCAAAAACGACCTCGTCCCAGCCAATGAAAATGGAGGCCCGCCCTCCCTCCATGACGCACACCTGTGCCAGCCAATGAAAACGCTTCATTGCCTCTATTCCCACGAAACTCCCGTTCTTGGCTGCCCGCGTTAGCTCCTTAATGGCAAATGAGTGGGGAGCAAATAGTCTCCGTGGTCATAAGCCGCGGAGGCTTTTCGGCGCGGGGACGCTGCGGAGTTGCACACGAAGAGGTAAGTGGGGAGTGACCCCATGTATCCATCAACTTCCATCCTACCCAAGGAAGTCAGGGCAGCAGGCCTCAACTTCCCTCCTCCATGCAATCTTTACAATAGCACTGTGAAGTAAGTCAGGCTGAGAGTGTGTGGCTGGTCCAAAGTCACCCAGTAGGGTTTCCAGGTACCCCCTGGCAATCAGTGGGGGATGAGTGGGGACCCCTGTCAGATGCAAAATAAGATCTCAGCCTCAATGTCTATGGTGTGGTGACATCACTTCTGAAAGTGACATCATCATATCCCCAACGACTTGGGAATTTGCTCTGGTATTTGGGCAAAACAATATGCTAAAAACGTTTGTACAAATGCCAAAGCATCTCCCACGATGTTAGTGACATGATGACATCATTTGTGGAAGTGTCATCAATGTGCCAATAACATTGAGGCCTAGGCATTTTGTATCTGGCAAGACCTCCGGCAACTGGCAGAATGGTGCTTGGGGGAGGGGTCTCAAAGCAGGGGATCCCCGCCTTTAGTGAGGGTCTGTCAACCTTGTCACCAATAGAGCTTCAAGCAACAGTGGCTATTATAAGCCAAGTTTCCCCCTGTCATGGCCTATGAAGTTATCTATATACCACACAATACGTTACATAGGCTTGGAGAACAGTGATCTCCAAGTTAGGAGTTTTCTGAAACAAATCACATTTCCATTACATCCACCTGCACAGTGTGTGGCTCATGAAGTCTGTGCAGCCCAAGCAAAGACTTGTGGGCTTCAACATGTCCAACAGTATCCATCTTCTGTTTTTATAGCGGAGAGCAACATGAAAAGTTCAGTACAAAAGTCTCGTACTGACTGTATTTGGCTTCATAACTCACCAGCTAAGGACACCTGGATTACATTTCATGCATGTGAGGCAGTGTAGCACAGTGAAGAAGAAACTAAGCTTTGATCCAGGAGGTCCCCTGTTCAAATGTAGGGTCACCAGCTCAGGGTTGGTAAATTCCTGGAGATTTTGGGAGTGGAGTCTGAGGAGGATAGGATTTGAGGAGGGGAGGAACTTTAACAGGATATAATATCCCCCTTCCAAAGCAGCCATTTTCTCCAGAGGAACTCATCTGTGTTGCCTGAAGATCAACTACAATTACAGAAGATCTCTAGAAGATCTCTACCTGGAGATTGGCAATCCTATTAATGTGATCTCCATAGCCTCACTCATGGGTGCTACACTGGCTAGTGTCTTATCACCAATATGGGATAACAAGACTAGCCTACTTTACCAGCATTATGTACAATGATAATATATCTGATGCATTAAAAGTTCTATTCAAATGTTTAGTATTTTTATATGGCAAAGTGATCCATCGGTTGTACCTGGATGCATACCAGTTACATCTGAGAAACTTATAACCGATTATAGGTTTGCAGCCCAAAATGTTCAATTGAATCATGCAAGAAAGAAGGAATGCGAAAAATACGGTATGGGTTATTTTTGCACAGAGGGCTGTGTCTCTGGGGCGAATTTGCATTCTAACCTGTTGGCATGGAATGGCTTGAGTATAGGGGGAAACCGTAATAGCTGTAAAGTGACTTAAATGTACCCCAACAAATGGAAATTTACATTCCAAGATGGTAAAGGTTCGGTTTCACAAACAGAAAATTTACCACTGGCTCCTCACTTAATAACCCCTAAACTGTGCAGGTCTCTCTTTTGCTGGGGATGAAAATCTAATGTTCTGTCTCATGCACATGTGCCATAAACATGAAGCCCTGCGCTTCAGACCCAAAATAACCATGTATAAACATGGTGCAAAACAAATTGAAAACAATGTTAAAAAGTGGTTTGCAAAGAATTTTTTTTCATCCCTAATTGAATTTATACTTTGATTTGCTCCTTATGGTATATACTGGAGGTATTTGAGACTTGTGCTGATTTGTTTCAGGTCATGTTTAATGGATCAGGAAAACCCCAGTCCTTGCCCACACTACTTATCATAATTCAGAAATACGATAACATTCTCTCAATATAATTGACGGGATCTAAGCAAATGTCACTTATTAGGTGAAACAGTAGCATGGAAATGAAACAATCTTCTTGAAAATCTCCTCCTGTGACAAAGTTGCTCAGTTTCCACTTCTGTTTCATGCAGCACAATCGTATCGAGAATTCCCTCCCCTGCTTTAATCCGTACCATCTGCAGGAACGCTTTGATCGCTAGGTCGATCTCGTGCCATTAAAATGGCACTAGGGATAATGGTACGAATGGGTTTCAACTTTGTTCAGCCTCTGACAGTTGGCAACACAAGCCAGGTACCTCATTCCGCTGTTCAAATCAATACAGTAAAGTTATGTTGGCTTGCAAGGAGGAAATGGTGTGAAGCAGTCTCATGTCGTTTTACCACATGCTGAATTCAAACCATGAATTCACTGGTTTAGGAATGTAAAATTGCTTGCTGGGCCGGAGCAAAGTCTCTTTAGTGCGGTGTTCTTTTCATAACAACAACCAGTTGATGCCTCTGGAGACTCAGAAACATGGCATGATGGGGAATTACTATCCTGTGTTCCTTATCCACAATATTTGGTATTTGAGGCTATACAGCCCATTCACATTGAGGTTACATTTAGCCGATAGCCATGGACAGACCTGTCTGTCTTGACTGTGTCTAATCCTTTTTAAATCCAACTAAGCTAATTGGCCAACAGAGATGTAGACATTATCAAAGGCCAAACCAAAAAAGGTCCGTTTGTTAATATAGTCATGTTCACTAATAGGAATGGAAAAAATTAATAATGGTAACCTCTGGAAATCTTTACAATCATTACCATTTCCCTGGAATCAGGCTGTTTGCGTTCACAAAGGATAAGGGAGGAGAGAATAACTCTGTGGAAATGTAGATGGTAGAAATGTAATGGGTAGGAGTATTTACCAGTCTGCAGAACTGCATGTGGATATGCCATGGGGAAGAATTACAAAAAGAAAGGGAAAATCCTCGAGGAAATCTGTGTAACAAAACAACAGCAAAAGGATCCTAAACTTGTACTTGGATAACAATCTTAATATATACATTAGGAAATCCGCCACTTATGCAGAGTATTAAAATATAATAATATAGAGCCATCTGTACAAAACATAATAGTCAATGGAACTCACTTGAAAAGAAACTGGAGGCATAAGTCAGAAACTGGGTCCAGGGTTTTTCTCCCTTCCTGTTGTGTGTCCAGTGGCAGCTATTTCCTGAATCTTTACTCTGAAGGCAGGATCACTGGACACATAATTGGCTTCTCAACTTGTCAACAAATGAGATGGACATTTAATGATTATACCATCAAATCAGATGAAGGTCACAAGATGAGTTTTTGAATTTGGGGGGCCCATAATGTACTTTGACCATTATGGCTTGTACTTGTGATGCCTTTTGTCATTGACTATTATGGTTTGTACATGTAGAGCTATACTATGCTATATTGAACAGACCTGTATAAAAGACAGATTTTCTAATCCTATCTGTCATAATTATTATCCACTATACATGGAAGAGAGCTGCCCAGATGGATCAGTCTTTCCAAAGCACTTACAGCCATTATAGTGACTTGAAAGAGATTGGTTTGATTCTATGAGAGTACAGTGGCTTCTCTTTGTTTGATATGCTGTTCTTGTGAGGATTGAGTCTCTGAGGCACAAAAACTAAGGTTTTCACTTGCACATGGTCGCATTCAGATACTGTACACTGTGTGTGTGGCAAGGTGTCTTCTTTATCCATTTAGTTGTGTCCGACTCTTGGATACTCTGTAAACCAGTTCTTTCCATGCCTCCCTGGCCCCTTCTGCACACGCAAAATAATGCATTTTCAAACTACTTTCACAACTGTTTGCAAGTGGATTTTGCTATTCCGCACATCTTCAAAGAGCACTGAAAGCAATTTGAAAGTGCATTATTCTGCATGTACGGAATGAGCCCCTGTTTTGGGGGACCTTCATCATCTCAAATCCAGTACACCAAGCATCTGGAGTCGTCATGAGCCACCCACTTGCAGGAAGAAATGGACTTGGCATTATCAGACTGTAATTAGAGGGATGTGAAATGAAACTTAAACAGGACCTTGAATTGTTATGTTAAATGTTAATACTGGACAAGTGTTACATGTTGAGGAAAAGTAAACAATTTTGTTTAAAATTTAGTTGTTGCAAAACTCCTCCCAACTTCCGCCCCTCTGAACCCACAAGCTGAGGTTACACTGTCATGGCAGTGGAGGAGAGAAGAGAAAGGAAAAACATCTTTTAAATTCCCAGCATGAAGGCAGAATTTAAGACTTCAAAGAGAAGGTAGGTCACTTCTCTTCCCCCTTGCCCCAGCAATAGGAAGTGCTATTGTTGGAATTTATAAGCAGGGGCAAAAAATTGAGCTGCATATATTAGCATGCAGGCTACACAGGGGGCTAGAGGCAAATGTTACATTCTGTCTCCCAGATGCTATTCAGAAACTTTAAAAGGAGTTGTTTCATAATAGATTTTTTTAAAAAATCAGTTGCACGCTCTCCCAAAATTTATCCCAATACATAAAAGAATGCATTCCATATTTCAAAAACACCACCATATGTACAGACACAGCCATCTGTATCTCCATGACTTCTTTCTATAATACATCCATTTAGTTAAGGGTCCATTTTTTCCCCCAAAGTTTATTGCAGCAGTCTGAAATTAATGGCATGGTGTGATGCTCATTCTAGCTACAATCAATATATTTATCATCAGCTCCATATCAGCTTTGTAAACTGTACCTGTCAAATATCATCATAAAATAACGTTTGGGGCCTGATGACATTGGATAGGCCGTCATCTCAGAGATTAAACTCCAGATCTGCAGCCAGAAACTCTGAATATCAAAAGATGAAACATGTCTGTACTTGCTTGACAGAAACCAAATTGAAACAGCATGGAGAAGTGTGTGTGTGTGTGTGTGTGTGTGTGTGTGTGTGAGAGAGAGAGAGAGAGAGAGAGAGAGAGAGAGCAGCTGATTGCCTGTCGGCCTGAAAAAGTAACGTGAACTTTGTTTTTGCTTAACTGTGCTCTTTGGGGTACGTAGCTATCCCAAGTTCCTGTCCTCATCCGTTAAGGGGCGCAACAAAAAGACAGTTCTTGTTGGTATAATACAAGTGTGCCTCACTCAAGTCCTGAAGGAGTAAAATGTTGTTTATATGTAAACAACTTGCTGATGTTACACTGTGATGAGTTGAGCTGTTGATGAGCTATTGGTTAATTAAATCTCCATTGCTTACATGCTACAGGTCACATGTACTGAGTTGTTAAAAAAATAAATCTAAGTTCCCTTTTGTTTTGGTTCTGTTCCTAGTAAGAACAGCATAAAGATGAGTGTTAAGTGTGCTGCTAGGTACCAATATGTGTAACAGGGCAGATTAGCCTTTTGTCAAAATTTTGTTTTCTATTTACATGTAAACTTAGTTGGATAGTAAACTTAATATAACACTGTAACTCCTGCATCTCGGTTCATTATTCTCCTAACCCTTTGCAAAGAGAAAATCCCAACGGTTCTATCTTTCAACAGAACTAAGAACTAAAGAGAGTATCCGAGGGACAGTGTCTCCCCGTACTGCCTTGCTAGGTCCCTCCGTTGTTGGAGGTCCCTGGCCCGAAAGACTTCTGGCTGGCTTCCACGAGGGCCAGGGCTGTAAAAACCCTGGCCCCTACCTGGTGGAATAGGCTCCCTAGGGAAATCAGGACCCTGTGGGATTTACAAGGTTTCCCCAGGGCCTGCAAGACAGAGCTATTCGGCCAGACTTTTCCTTCTGGCCAGCTGGGTTAACTGCTATATTCGACCCCATATTACCATCTAAGCCTCCCGTGGGTATGGAAGCGGGTGGGTTTTTGCCATCTGTTGTTGCTACTGTTAATTGATTTTACTGTAATTATATGGTTATTTTTATCATTTTATTGTTCACTGCCTTGAGCTGTTCGGGGAAGGGTGGGATATAATTTTTTTTTTAAAAAAAATACTACCTTGATACTTAGGTGGTGTCTCAAGATCTCTTGGGATTACAACTGATCTCCAGGTAACAGAGATCAGTTCACCTGGAGAAAACGAACTGTATGACATTATACTTCAATGAAGTCCCCCCTCCCCAAAATTTTCCCTCCTCAGGCTCCAACTGTAAAATCTCCAGGTACTGTCCAGCACAGTACTAGCAGCTTAGTACACAATAATGAGGCTCATGACATAATTGTAGTTGAATGGGCACATTTTTAGCCATGCTTTCTGCATGCTTATTTGAACATGTATATCCTTATTCTTTCTAGTACAAGTAAAGGTTTCTGCAATCAAAATCACTGAAGGGGGAGAGAAGCAATAAGCCAGCATGCTTTTGCAATGGGGGAAAATGGTAGAAAGCCTTACATCAGAGTTATTATATCTTGCACTGCTTGTTTATGTATTTTAGAGGGGAATAATGGAAGCAAATAAAGAAGTCTTCAAATGCAATCTTTACTTCACAGTTAAGGGGAAATGTCTGTGTAATTTAGTGGAAAGATTGTATTTAGGAAGGGGTTTTTCCTATATGTGTCTGAATTGTTCTGCTAATTTGATCTTTTGTGTGTGTGGCATTATTTTCAGTCTTTCCTGTAACAAACTGTTTGTGTGATATTATGAATTCCCTAATAAATGATGCAACTTATTGACTGAAACATAACCACCTATTTTCATGCAGTCTCAATGCTTATTTTGAAACATTCTGCTCTCTCCCCAAAGAGCCTAGAGTGTAATAATCAGAGACAGAAAAGATGTTTGGAATAAAATAGATTGTGCTTGAATTCACATGAAATAATATTCTTTGTAGACATGATCAATATATATGATCTGCTCTTGTTTGGAGTTTGTAATATCTGCAAAAACATACAATGCAACGTTGAAGCATGTGTTGCAATTATAAAGGGTATCTTTATATTTGTTACAAATATGTATACGTTGTCTCTTTCTCTCTACATCATCATCAATTAAAGTCAAACTGCAGTGCTTGGACAAGGGAAAATTAGACTCCCTAATTCTGCAGACCATTTTTACATTCTAAGAAAATCCAATTTTGTCAAAACATGTAAATATTTAAATGTTTTCTAGATGAAAATCAAGAAAACATGTTCCAGTATGCTGAATGCAGTCCACATGGAACCCCGCATGAGGATGTGTGTTTAGTTCCTTCATTTCAGAAAATAAATCAGTATGTAGAATATTCCACTAGGAAAGTGAAAAACAGCTGAAGGAAGGAATTATAAAACATATTTCCGTGTGGCCAAATATGTACCCTTCTCATTGGGATTTCTACAACTAGTGACGGATGAAAACTAAAACTATGTGATTAAATACAGTCCTTACATTTGGGGACTCTACTTTGGTAGCATTTATGAAATCCATTATGAGTTTTTGGTAAAATCAAGGTCACACAGGAACCTGGAAAGAACATCCTAAACATTTGCAAAACGGTGGAGGTGCTAGGTCCTGCAAAGATGACATTCTCAGCCATGAGTGAACTTCCTAAGTCAATGCCATTGGCCTGCCTAGCATCAGAAATCAGTCCTACCCACCAATGTGCTCTCAATGCAGAGTTGGGAAACCTTGCACAAAGCCTTGAATACTGCATGTAGAGCTGTGTGACTTCATAGGAACTAGCTTCCAATTTTTCACCATGGGAAAGGAGCAGCAGATTTTATGGTTCCCAACCTCCCGGTGGGCCCTGAAGGGCTCTCAGAGTTACTTCTGATCTACAGTCAACAGGGATCAGTCCCCTTGGAAGAAATTATACTTTCAGTGGGTGTACTCTGGTATTACTTCCCCTGTAATCTCCCTCCCTTCCCCCTACTCCACTCTCCCCAGGCATTGCCTCCAAATCTCCATGGCCCTTTCCGCACGGGCCAAAAACGGCGGCCTGGGGACAGCAAAAACGTTGCCCCCAGGCCGCC